>NC_134903.1:9462293-9467293 GCF_041734735.1 Babylonia areolata | reverse complement strand
ATGTGCTGGTGCGTCCACGTGTGTGTGTGTGTGTGTGTGTGTGTGTGTGAGTGCATGCATGTGTATGAACGCGCGTGCTCCAAGACATCATGCTTTTGTTGTTTTTTTTGTTTGTTTTTTGTTGTTGTTTTTTTTGTTGTTTCTCTCTCTCTCTCTCTCTCTCTCTGTGTGTGTGTGTGTGTGTGTGTGTGTGTGTGTGTGTGTGTGTGTGTGTAGTTTTACTGATGAACGATGGTGATTAATTTGGCACCATTTCGACGCAACACATCCTCTGACGGAAGAATTACGTGGTTGTGTGTGTGTGACAAAGAATATCTAAGACCCCAGGACAAAATAAACACCGCTGTCCCTTTTTGTTTTGTTTTGTTTTGTTTTCTTTGTTTGCCCATCTCAGGTAATGTTTTCTAAATAGGATTTGACAGTATCAATTTTTTGTTGTTGTTTCGTTTTGTTTTTGTTTTGTTTTTTAATGGTGGGTGGGTTGAGAGGTTGGGGGATGGGGAAGGGATGTCAGAGCCACATGAAGGAGTCTGCACAACTCAGCAATAACATTTCATAATAACAACCATGTGTTGTTACAGATAATATAATGTTGTAAACATATCATGCAGTGTCAGCTGACTGGCTCTCGCGCAAGGTGGGGTAAGGGGGTGGTGGTGGTGGTGGGGGGGGGGGCGTGGGAGGGGTGGGGGGGGGGTCGGGGGGGTGGGGGTGGGGGTGAGAATTGGGTTATGAAATCAAGTTACGGTGCTGTCAAACACGTCACTCAGGTTTTCCTCTTTGAGGGCATGCCGATTAACTCTCTCCATACGGACGGCGAAAGAATCGACGTTAACAGCGTTCCACCCCAATTACCATCATATAAAAATATTGCAAGCAGAAGGCTCTTATACTGAAGAGGTGAATGTTGACAAAGAATACCACAATTCTGACGACGGAAGCTAAAGGTTGGGTCATTCAGACACCCACTGGACATCCGAGGGGTATGTATAGAGGAGAAGAGAGGACTGGCCGTACTGAGTGAGTTAATAGAGAGTTAGGCCTGGTTTAGTTCGCGGCTGATTCAATAGAAAGCACAGCAAACAGAGAATCGCTTGTGTAGTTTTAAGAGGGATTCATTTTCCTGCTTCCAGTTCTCTGTCTTTCTCCCTTTCTTTCTTTCTTTCTTTCTTTCCTTCTTTCTTTCTTTCTTTCTTTCTTTCTCCCTTTCTTTTTTTTCTTTCTTTCCTTCTTTCTTTCTTTCTCCATTTCTTTCTTTCTTTCCTTCTTTCTTTCTTTCTTTCTTTCTTTCTCCCTTTCTTTCTTTCCTTCTTTCTTTCTTCCTTCTTTCTCCCTTTCTTTCTTTCTTTCCTTCTTTCTTTCTTTCTTTCTTTCTTTCTTTCTTTCTTTCTCCCTTTCTTTCTTTCCTTTCTTTCTCCCTTTCTTTCTTTCTTTCTTTGTTTCTTTCTCCCTTTCCTTCTTTCTTTCTTTCTTTCCTTCTTCTTTCTCCCTTTCTTTCTTTCCTTCTTCTTTCTCCTTTTCTTTCTTTCTTTCCTTCTTTCTTTCCTTTTTCCTTCTTTCTTTCTTTCTTTCTTTCCTTCTTTCTTTCTTTCTCCCTTTCTTTCTTTCTTTCTTTCTTCTTTCCTTCTTTCTACACACACACACACACACACACACACACACACACACACACATGTCTATTAATCCTTCGGGATTATATGACAATAAATGAAGTCAAGTCAAGTCAAGTCAAGTCAAGCCAAGTCAAGTCACACACACACACACACACACACACACACACACACACACACACATACATACACACACACGCACACAGACAGTAAAAGCTACACAGAACGATGACACGCATTCAGACCGATAGACTTGCAGAGAAGACAGAGACTCACGGAAAAAACATGGTATGACCAGTTCCAGCGTTCTAAATTCAGGGACTTATATTGCCAGGCAAATTTCTCGGGCATTGATGCAGCGATAATTCTTACCATGAGTAGATGTTGTAACCTTTATTTTCAGTAGCTTCCGACTCTTATTTTGAGGCTTATTTTACTCAGTTTGATGTGGATTTAGTCGCTAAAGCAGCGCGCCGCCATACTGTTCTTGTTCCCACAGACCATAAACAACAACAACAACAACAACAACAACAACAACAACAAAAAACAAAACAAAAACAAAAAAAAAAAAACAACAACAACAAAAACCGAAAAACCCATGTCGACTTGAGACGACAACTGTCGGTTCGGGTTGCTGTCATGGGTCATTATCATCATCATCATCATTATCATTAGCAGTAGTAGGAAGAGGAGGAGGACTGACGATCATAGTACTAGTAACAGTAGCAGTATTAGAACTATGCATAATTTTGCGTCTTATTATGCATTAATCTTGAGTAGAAGAGTCGATTACACGCAACATGTAATTTCCTTTTTATTTCCCTCCATTGCAAAACACACACACACACACACACACACACACACACACACACACACACACGAACAGTTTCGTTGAAATAGTTCCCAGAAAATTCAGGACGCGACACAAAGGACATTACCAGGAAGACAAACAACAATCCATACAAGAACACAGACAATCGGATGCGAAAATGTTCGTTGAAATAGTTCCCAGAAAATTCAGGCCGCGAACCTAAGGACATTACCAGGAAGACAAACAACAATCCATACAAGAACACGGACACACAGATGCGAAAATGTCCGTTCAAATAGTTCCCAGAAAATTCAGGACGCAAAACTAAGGACATTACCAGAAGACAAACAACAATCCATACAAGAACACAGACACACGGATGCGACAGATGCGAAAATGTTCGTTGAAATAGTTCCCAGAAAATTCAGGACGCGAAACGAAAGACATTACCAGGAAGACAAACAACGATCCATACAAGAACACAGACACACAGATGCGAAAATGTTCGTTGAAATAGTTCCCAGAAAATTCAGGACGCAACACTAAGGACATTACCAGGAAGACAAACAACCACAAACCAGACAAGAACACAGACAATCGGATGCGAAAATGTTCGTTGAAATAGTTCCCAGAAAATTCAGGACACTACACAAGGACATTATCAGAAAGACAAACAACAACCCATACAAGAACACAGACACACGGATGCGAAAATGTTCGTTGAAATAGTTCCCAGAAAATTCAGGCCGCAACACAAAGGACATTACCAGGAAGACAAACAAGAACACGGACACACAGATGCGAAAATGTCCGTTCAAATAGTTCCCAGAATTAAGGACGCTTACACAAGGACATTATCAGAAAGACAAACAACAACCCATACAAGAACACAGACACACGGATGCGAAAATGTTCGTTGAAATAGTTCCCAGAAAATTCAGGCCGCAACACAAAGGACATTACCAGGAAGACAAACAACAATCCATACAAGAACACGGACACACAGATGCGAAAATGTCCGTTCAAATAGTTCCCAGAATTAAGGACGCTTACACAAGGACATTATCAGAAAGACAAACAACACAACCCAGACAAGAATACAAACAAACTCATAACGAAACAAACAAACATACAAGCCATACGAATGAGCTTACCTTACCGCCCGTTCATTCAGGAAGAAACGATGATAGTTACGTTCACCACACAAGTCGCAGAGTTCTTGAACTTCAGCAGATCTGGTCTGACGTCGTGTTTTCCAACACAGTTGGCATCACACTACGTCATCGCACTGTTGTTTCATTACTCAAAGGTCCCAGGGGATACAGTTGTGGAAGTTTACGAAAGAAAATTTCAGTATATAAAAAAATATATATATAAAAAAAGGGAAGAAAGAAAAAGAGAAATCCGACTTTTGTCAAGGGAAGTAATCTCCGCAAGGGAAATGCAATCTTTTTTTTAATCTCCCTGCAATGTTGGACACCGTTGCCAGACCTTAACTCACGAAGCGTTTGATCTGTCGCTTTGAAAGAGTTGAATTTCCTCCTGCCCACAGTCACACTTTGCAAAACCTCTTCCAGTAATGTCTGCAAGCTAATGAAAAACAACGACAACAACAACAACAACAGAATCCGTTCAAATCCGAAGATGCTGACGGATTTGAATCATGTGCATGCAATTAACTGTGTGGGTTGTGGTGATGTTGATTTAAGTCACGGGAGGTAAGCGGGGTAGATGTGGATGATACTACCTTTCCACAAGTTTGGTCCTTTGGTTTTAAATGAAGTCTTGGTTTGAATCCTCGATAGTACAGCGCGATTCTAACACCACAAGTAACATCCAGTTGGACTGTTCAAACATCTGTTAAAATCAGACGCAGGTCTGCGACCGATTTGTAGCTGTGTAGATTAAAAAAACAACAACCAAACAATCAAAAAACAAAAAAAACAAACAAACACACACACCAGTGATTTCTTCAGTACAATATTGTCTCCTGTAGAACACTATAGAGTTGCGTCACGCAGGTAACTGATGGTTGAATGATTGAGTCACAACGTGGGGGGCTCCCTCATCACAGAATCTCCCCCCCGCCCCAAGGCGCCAGCACAGATTGCTATTTTTTTTTCCCGTTTTTCTTTTTCTCTCATAAAGCTGGGGTGAGATAACCTGAAGAAAAAAAAAGCAATAACGTAAAACAAAGATAAGATCATTAGGTAGGTTTAATAATGACGGTGATGGAAGAAGAAAAGGAAGTAGAAGAAGGAGAAGAAGAAGAAGGAGGAGGAGGAGGAGGGGAAGAACAATAAGAAGTAGTAGAAGGAAAGAAAGAAAGAAGAAGAGGAGAAAGAAGAAGAAGAAGAAGAAGAGGCTTTCGTTTTCCTGGTGATCGTACAAGCGTTAACGATATTTACTCAGTACACAACGTTTCTCTCAATCAATTTTTCGACCCGTCCATCTCCACGCACGCACAAGTTCCCACACACAAGCAATGTCTCTATCATGTCAAATATGTTTTGCAACGTAAAATGCGATGATGTTTATGATAGCTTTAGTGTGCGAAGTTTCTTTTTTTTTTTTTTTTT
>NC_134903.1:9454793-9457293 GCF_041734735.1 Babylonia areolata | reverse complement strand
GAAACAAGGTCTTCAAAGAAACCGCCGTGTAATGTCTGTGTCTAGTAGAAAAAAAGGGGGATAAAAGAAGGAAGGAAACAAACAAGAAAGTGAAGGAAGCATGACAGCAAAAAATGAGATAAATCTAATAATAATAATAACAATGATACTACTACTACTACTACTACTACTACTACTACTACTACTACTACACAAAACGGGGGAGACATCTATTTTTCGAACATGGATTTATCTTCCAGACATATAAAGCAGAACTCTCTAAGCACGGGAATTGTCTTTTCCTATCGTCCTACTTTGCAGTTACCGCCCTTTTCTTTCTTTCCTGTTTTTTTTTCTTCTTATCCCTCTTATCCCTTTCTCATATCTTGTCTTACAAGTCCACTCAACTCTAGTTTTCTTGGGAGAAAAATAAAAGAAAAAGGAAACAAGGGAAAGAAGAAAAAAAAGGGGGTTATGAGAAAAATCGAAAGCAAATCATGCGGTTTCGACCTCTTTCTGGATTCAATAACGCGGTGATTGTATCATACTCAAATATTTTCCTTATTTCTTCCTGTTTCGGGACGTTGTTGAAGTGGCTCGCGGGCACGTTTTGGCTCATAATGCTGTTTCAGTCGTCTGCTTTTTTTTTCTTCTTCTTTTTTTGTTTGTTAATTTGTTTGTTTGTGTTTGTTTTATTTAGTGTGCTTGATTGTTCGTTTGTGGCTATTTTTGTTTTGAACTTTTATTGCTGCTTGATTTTTTTTTTAACACAGAAATTCAGGATGCTCTTTGTATGCTTGTAAATGTCATGTGGTTGTATTTAAGTGGCGTTTCTTGTTTTTGAAGATAAACTATAGAGCACAACTAAAAGCTTTTTTTTCTTCTTCCTGTGGACCGCTTGCTGTGGAATAGCGATATCTGTTGCTGAATGTTCTTCTCCATTTGATGGATTCGTTGTGTTTCAGCATATGATCGCTCCATCTCTCTCGTACTCTTGTTTCGTACTTCCAGCATTCAGTCTCAGAAGGCCAAATCAGCTTTCAACATCTTTTATACTCTGTCCCAGTGAAGTTACAACTGATGCAAGTCATAACGTGACGTTAGACTGGAACTACGCAACACTTATGACGTAACAACTGGCATGCGTCACATTCTCTCTCTCTCTCTCTCTCTAACGTGAAACTGTTTTTGACTCACTTGTGTAAACAAAGTGAGTCTGGTTTAACCTTGCGTTTGGTTGCCTTTGTGTGTGTGTGTGTGTGTGTGTGTGTGTGAGGGGCAAACTTTAACATTGTCATTTTCTCTGGAAATACTTTGTCTGCCAATACCAAATTTTACCTAAACATAGTATGAAAAAAAAAAGAAAAAATCTTCACCGAATCATTAACGGTTTATTTCGTTGAGGTTTGTTCCGAAATCCTAAAATTCTAAAAAAACCGTTTCCAACTCAGCAGGTAGATTGCCTTAGAAGACATGACCTCCTTTTTCTTGTTCACAATTAAAAGGAAAGAAATACAAAATCTGGACAGAACACGTACAGTAATACTAACTAAACTATCGACGTGTTTACTGCATATAATTATTCTAGAGTGGACATTGAATTAACTGGAATGAACTTAAAAAATAAAATGAATCGATCGTTTCGTTCAGCTCTTTGTAGGCCTCGACTGGTTCGTGCAGATCTAGAGAGATCTACCATGTGTTGCTTTGTGCTTCAAGGGATAGCAGAGTCTCCTTTACCCCGGATATAAAAGAATAATCGAGATATGCTAAAACACATAAAAACAACAACAACATCAACAACAACAAAAGAAACACGATTTAAACGGTGTTATTACGTCCACTACAATCACATCTATTTGTCACATGAAGAAACAAGAGAGGCAAAGCCTTCAAGACTCACTTGTGATAAATTAAGTCCCCTAGCATTAATTACAGAGTAATTTCCCTTTTTTTACTATCTGCACCAAAAACGTTTGCAAAATAAATAAAAATTCCATGCTTAGCAAAAGAAGTTCCTGTTTGAACAAAAAAAAAAAGAAAAAAAAAAAAGATAATAATGACTCCTCTTGTTGTTGTGTCAGAATAAGAGGTCAAAGTGCCAAGTTTAGAGAATACAAAAAAATATAAATATGACAGTAAATGCAGTTTGCATATAATTACGCTTCTTTTTTAATTTTTTTGTGCCCATCCCAGAGGTGCAATATTGTTTTAAACAAGATGACTGGAAAGAACTGAATTTTTCCTATTTTTTATGCCAAACTTGGTGTCAACTGACAAAGTATTTGCAGATAAAATGTCAGTGTTAAAGTTTACCACGGACACACAGACACACGGACACACACACACAGACAACCGAACACCGGGTTAAAACATAGACTCACTTTGTTTACACAAGTGAGTCAAAAAACGTCAATATTCTTTTAAGTAATAAATTTAGTCAAATGACGTCAGATGCGCTGCAGCAGTGGGGATCAGTCTGCTTGCTTTGGAACTAAACATGCATGGTTCGATCCCGTTC
>NC_134903.1:9442293-9444793 GCF_041734735.1 Babylonia areolata | reverse complement strand
TTCTTCTCCCCCCTCTATCTCTTACGCTGCTGGTTAGGCATCTGCTTGGCAGATGTGGTGTAGCGTATATGGATTTGTCCGAACGCAGTGACGCCTCCTTGAGCTACTGAAACTGAAACTGAACTCTCTCTCTTCCCCCCCTCTCTCTCTCTCTCTCTCTCCATGTGTCTTTCCCTCTTTTCCCCTCTCTCTTCTCTCCCACTCTCTGTTCTCCCCCTCTCTCTCTCCCCTCTCTCTTCCCATCTCTTTGTCTCTCTCTCTCTCCTTCTCCATCTCTCTCTCTCTCCCCCCCCCACCGCTCTCTCTCCCTCTATTTCTCTCTCTCTGTCTGTCTCTCTCTCTTCCATCCTCCTTCTTCTCTTGGTCTTTCTTCGTTTCTGGAGCACCACTATCAGCGCTGGTCTTTAGCGCTGTGTGCACATGTTACCACAACATCAATTCTTCCTATCCCCCTTTCATCCTGTCTCTCTCTGTCTCTCTGTCTGTCTGTCTGTCTCTCCCCCCCCCACCTCTCTCTTCCCCCCTCTCGCTCTCTCTCTCTTTGTCACTCTATCTCCACGTGTCTCTCCGCCCCCCCTCTCTCTCCGTCTCTCCCACCCTCTCTTCTCTCTCTCTCTCCCACCCTCTATTTCTCTCTCTCTCTCTTCTTCTTCTCTTTCCCTCTCTGTTCCTTCTTGACTCTCTGTCTCTCACTGTCTCCATCTGTCTCCTTGTTTGTACATGTCTCTCTGTCTGTCTCTGTCTCTATCTCATTCTCTGCCCCCTACCCCCTCACACACACACCACCCACACTCCACCACCCACACATCCCACCATATTTGATGTGCATATTTTCATGTGTCTCTGTCTGTCTGTTCTTCTGTCTGTCTGTCCTTTTCTTCTGTCTTTCTCCATCTCTTCCTTTCTCGCTCTCTCTCTCTCTCTCTGTTCCTCTGCCCCTATCTGTCTCTCTTGTTTATATCTCCTATTCCTGTTTCTGTCTGTCTGTCTGTCTGTCTGTCTCTCCTCCTATCACCCACTGCCTGTCAGTTTGTGTCTCTGTCTCTGTGTCTCTGTCTCTCTGTCTCTGTGTCTCTCTGTCTCTGTGCCTCTCTGAATCTCTGCTTCTGTGTCTCTGTCTCTCTGTTTCTCTGTCTCTGTCTCTTTCTCTTTCTATCTGTCTCTGTCTATCTGTTTCTCTGTCTCTCTCTCTGTCTCTATGTTTCTTTGTCTCTGTCTCTGTCTCTGTCTGTGTCTGTCTCTCTGTCTTTGTCTCTATGTCTGTCTCTGTGTCTCTGTCTTTCTGTCTCCATGTCTCTCTGTGTTTCTGTTTCTGTCTCTCTCTGTCTCTCTTTGTCTCTCTGTCTCTCTTTCTCGTTCTCTCATTCCCCCCATCTACCCCCCCCCCTCTCTCTCTCTCTCTCCTGATCCCTCTATCTCACCCCTCTCTATCTTTATGTTTATCATTATAATCAGAGAGAGACAGAGACAGAGACAGACAAAGAGAGAGATATAGACAGACAGAAACAACCACACACACAAACAGACACAAAACACAGAGTCAGGCAAACAAAAAGAAGAAACAGACTCACAGACACACACACACACACACACACACACACACACACACACACACACACACACACACACACACACACACACTGACCTCAAGGCTAAAAAGCAGGCATCTACAGCGCGCACACTGGCAAACACACAGACATATATATATATATATATATATATATATATATATATATATATATATATATATATATATATATATATATATATATACAGACATTCAGAGCCAACGAAACGTGATTCTTTCAATCTTAGAGCGGACCCCATGGTCCCATATTGAATTTGGAAAATCAAGTGCGCCCCGCTATCAACGTTGGGTCTTTATCGCTTGGAGCGCACATAACCGCTGCACCAACTTCCCTCTCTGTTCCCTCTTGCATTCTCTGTGTTTCTCTCTGTTTCCCTTTTGTGTCTGTCACTGTCTCCGTCTGTATGTCTGCCTACCTGCCTCTAGCTCTGTCTGTTTCTTTCTGTCTGCTCCACACCCATCCATCCATCCATCCACCCACCCCCCTGCCCCATCCCCCTATACACACAGGGAACAAGACAAAAATGACTGCAGGATTCTTCAAAGACAAAAAAACTAAAGTTTATAAAAAAAAAACAAAAAAAACCCAAACCTTTTTGGTGGTGGCTGAATCCTCTTTGTACCGTGGGACACGGCGTTTCGAACCATAGGCCCGTTGTCAAGTGATGAGAAGAGGACAGTGTGAATAGGAAAGCCTATGTGAGAAAAGGGTGATGACATCTCACTACTTTCTGTTTTGATCGGGCCATGCACACTAAAACACTTGCTGATCACCATTCAGTGCAATACATACTCACTCACACACACACACACACACACACACACACACACACACACACACACACACACACACATATATATATATATATATATATATATATATATATATATATATATATATATACACATACA
>NC_134903.1:9419793-9429793 GCF_041734735.1 Babylonia areolata | reverse complement strand
CGCACGCACACACATCTCCCTCCCACACCCCCACACACATGTATACAAAGGTACGCTCTCTCTGTGTCACACACACACACACACACACACACACACACACACACACACACAAACTCACTCAAGCATACACATACACGTTGCCCGATGAAAAAAAGAAAAAAAAACCCTTTTTTTTTCTTTCTTTTTTTTTTCTTTCTACTTCTTCTTTTTCTCCATTCCTTACTTCATTGCTCTAATCAGATAATGTATTTTCCATCAACAGCCTGTATCTCTTTTCCCCCCCGTCTTCGATCACACCGCCGACGATGCAAGGGAGGCAAATGCGCGTGGAATGTTGATGAAGGAAAAGTTATCTTTCCCTTCTGTGTCGAAAGATGACGAAGGAGATGACATGACGCAATCACAACGAATTAAAAGCAAACACGGAAAATAAAACAAAAGGAAATTTAAAAAAAAAAAAAAAAAAAAAAAAAGCGCGGTAATGGACTGTCAGTTTTCGTTCTGCAAAACTGCTGTAATGGCCGTGTCACTTTGCGCGGAAAGGTTCATTTATGGTTATCTGATCACACAGATGAGCGGCGACAGAAACAGAAAAGAAATATGTAAAATGAATAAATAAATAAATGAAGGAATAAAGGCGCTCGTTGCAGTTTTTTTTTTCTTCTTCTCTCTCTCTGCCTTTGTCTGTCTGTCTGTCTGTCTGTCTGTCTATCAGTCAGTCTGTTGTCTGTCTGTCCTTTTGTGTGTCTGTTGTCTATCTCCTTCTGTGTCTGTCTCTCTCATTCTGTGTGTGTGTGTGTGTGTGTGTGTGTGTGTGTGTGTGTGTCTGTCTGTCTGTCTCTCTCTCTCTCTCCTTCCACCTCTTTCTTCCTTCCTTCCTTTCTTTCTCTCCCTCCCCCTCTCTCTCTCCCTCTTTCCTCATTTCTGCTCCCCCTCCCCCTTCTTTCTCTATCTGTCCACCCCCCTCCCCCCCTCCTCCCCCCCCACACACACACCACCTCTTCCTCTTTCTCTGTCTCTTACCTCGTCTCATCACCATCGTCTTCGCCGTTCTTGTCTTCAATCCTTCCTCTTCGTTGATTATCTTCGTGCGTAGATGATGCGACGACGATGACAATGATGATGGTGGTGATGATGGCGGTGGTATTAGCGGCGCTGCTGCTGGTGGTGGTGGTGGTAGTTATGATGAAACAAACTTTGAACGCCTCAGTTCAAGAATGATCTCAAGTGACATTTCGATGGAAGGAAATGATGAAAATCGATTTTTTTTTGTTGTTGATCGGAAAATGCTTGTGAGCTCTTGGGTCATAGACTCTACGAAGCAAATGTGAATGGGCCATTCATTATTGGGTCATGATAGCACCTCGTGAATTACACAACCAGGAAAAAAAATGTTACATACACGTATCCACGGTCACGTCGAATGAATTTTAAGTGACGTACTTAAAAAGACATTACATCAATATCCCTTCGAAGCAAAGCAACACAGTGACTTTAAGAGTCTTAACTCTCTCCATACGAACGGCGAAAGAGATGACGTTAGCAGCGTTTCTCCCCAATTACCACCATCAAAACATTACAAGTGGAAGGCTCTTACACTGAAGAGGTGAATGTTGACAAAGAATACCACAATTCTGACGACGGAAGCTAAAGGTTGGATCATTCAGACACCCACTGGACATCCGAGGGGTCTGTGTAGAGGAGAAGAGAGGACTGGCCGTACTGAGTGAGTTAAAGTGATTTGGGCGTGGCAAAAAAATCTTTGACAAGAACAAGAGAAAGAAAGAGAGAGATAAAGAGAGAGAGAGAGAGAGAGAGAGAGAGAGAGAGAGAGAGAGCCACAACCGCGAACCACAACCACCATCACAACAATAACGTCAACAGTTTCAGTTTCAGTTTCAGTAGCTCAAGGAGGCGTCACTGGGTTCGGACAAATCCATATACGCTACACCACATCTGCCAAGCAGATGCCTGACCAGCGGCGTAGCCCAACGCGCTTAGTCAGGCCTTGAGAAAAAAGTGAATACATAAATAAGTAAATAAATACATAAATAGATAAATAAATAAATAATAATTATAATATGAAAAAGGTAATAATAATAATAATAATAATAATAATAATAATAATAATAATAATAATAATAATAAATAAATAAATAAGACAACAATGATGATAAATAAGCAAATAAACGTAAAACATGAAGACACATTCACACATAACGTCAACAATATGAGCATAAAACAACAACAACAACAACAACGAAACTAAGTCATTAACATTAGCAACAACAACAACAAAACAACAAAAACACACAACTGCTGGAATAACAGCGAAGAAACCGAACTGCGAATGCAGACATGCATAATAACCCATCACAAAAGTGTGCATCTTTTCCCCGATCTCACTCACAGGGCAAACGGCTGGAGCAAACAAGAAACCCACACATTTGATAACTGAAAAATTTTAAAGTGTAACGACATAAAGTTATAATTTCTGCACTCCTGTGCAATGGCTTACACATATGGGGTATTTGCAATACTCTCTCTTCTACCGAGCTTTGTGTAACAAGGGAAAACTTCGCGATAGGCTGCCCGCGAGCGAGGATCACCGCTCGCGCAGTGCTGTTGGGTGAGTGACCACTGTCCAGCCTGTGTCATTGGGTGCGCGACCTCCCAGCATGCATCGCAGCCATTTGATAATCAGGATTCTCCCTCCATCCCTTTCTCAACAGCCATCTCGGCAATGAGTTCACATCACTGCTCTAAAAATACATGGATAGCTCATTGGCCCCAGGAACGCTGAAGCCAACTGGACGCCATATTGTTTCTCGTATCTGGCCGTCACCGAGTCCGTTGACAAGTTGTTTGCTAACTGGTGGTAGTTTCTGAACTGTAACCGTGTATCTTCGATGATAACGTGTTATGCTTGCCCCCAAGACATGCCAAATGTTGTGTCTTGATTGAAATCTGCCAATGGTTTATCTGCCAAAGTTATTACAGGAAAACATTGCAGTGACACGTGGCGCAAACTTGCAGTGGAGACACACACAGGAATGTCAGCTTTACTAACGCCGCATGGTGGGTATGTTCTTGTTTCCATAACCCACCAAACTCTGACATGGATTGCAGGATCTTTAACGTGCGTATTTGATCTTCTGCTTGCGTATACACACGAATGGGGTTCAGGCACGAACAGGTCTGCATATTATATTGACCTGGGAGATCGAAGAAATTAACCTTCTTTACCCACAAGGCTTCGTTACTCAGATTCGAACCAGAGAGACCCTCAAACTGAAAGTCCAACGCTTTACCACTCTGCTATTACGCCCGTCATCACCATATCGAAACGGAGCCTCGATCCCTGATCACCGGTGAACAATGGATCAGAAGTCCAACGCCTTACCGATACTGCCACAGCAGAGGAAGAAGGTGGCAGAGTGGTCAAGACACTCATCTACCAATACAGTGTGTCCGTTGAGACACTGGGTTCGAATCCTACCCTCGCTTTTGCTTCCACGTTTGGCTGTAAAATGGAACTGAGCGTCTGGTCGTTCTGATGAGACGCTAAACCGAGGTCCCGTGTGCAGCACGCTTTTGATGCACTGAAAAAGAGCCCACAGCAACACAAAGACAGAGAGGATGATAAAAGAAGGACAGAGATAGAGAGAAGGATAAGTGAGACGGAGATAGAAGGATAAGAGAGACAGGCAGAGATAGAGAGAAGGAAGAAAGAGACAGATATAGAGAGAAGGAAAAGAGAGACAGACAGAGACAGAGAAGAGACGCAGAGACAGAGAGGAGGATAAGGGACGGACAGAGATAGAGAGAAGGATAAAAGAGACAGAGATAGAGAGAAGGATAAGAGAGACAGGCAGAGATAGAGGGAAGGTAGAAAGAGACAGAGACAAAGAAGAGACGCAGAGACAGAGATGAGGATAAGGGACGGACAGAGATAGAGAGAAGGATAAAAGACAGAGATAGACAGAAGGATAAGAGAGACAGGCAGAGATAGAGAGAAGGAAGAAAGAGACAGATATAGACAAAGAAGAGACGCAGAGACAGAGAGGAGGATAAGGGACGGACAGATATAGAGAGAAGGATAAAAGAGACAGATATAGAGAGAAGGATAAGAGAGACAGAAACAGAAGGATAAGAGAGACAGGCGGAGATAGAGAGAAGGAAAAGAGAGTCAGATAGAGAGAGAGAGAAGAGACGCAGAGATAGAGAGAAGGATAAAAGAGACAGACAGAGACAGATAGAAGGATGAGAGATGGACAGAAGTAGAAGGATAAGAGAGACGGGCAGAGATAGAGAGAAGGAAGAAAGAGACAGAAACGGAGAAGAGACGCAGAGAGAGAGAGAGAGAGAGAGAGAGAGAGAGAGAGAGAGAGAGAGAGAGAGAGAGAGGAGGATAAGGGACGGACAGAGATAGAGAGAATGATAAAAGACAGAGATAGAGAGAAAGATCAGAGACAAACAGAGACAGATAGAAGGATGAGAGACGGGCAGAGATAGAGAGAAGGAAGAAAGAGACAGAAACGGAGAAGAGACGCAGAGAGAGAGAGAGAAGGATAAGGGAGACGGAGATAGAAGGATAAGAGAGACAGGCAGAGATAGAGAGAAGGAAGAAAGAGACAGATAGAGACAGAGAAGACACGCAGAGAGAGAGAGAGGGGGAGAGAGAGAGAGAGAGAGAGAGAGAGAGAGAGAGAGAGAGAGAGAGAGAGAGAGAGAGAGAGAGAGAGAGAGAGATGAAGACAAAAAGAGCAGAACAGACAGGCAGACAGACAGACAGACACAGGGAAGAAAAAGAAGAAGCAGAAACAGAGAAAGACAGACATACAAACAAAGACAAACATAGAAAGAGAAGCAGAGACAAACGGAGCCAACAAACCGAGAGAGACAGAAAGAAAGAAAACAAAACAAACAAACAAACAAACAAACAAACAAAAACAAGGAAAAGGAAAGAAACAAAGAGGGAAGGAAGAGAGGGAGGGAGGGAGGGAGGGAGGGAGGGGAAGGAGGGAGAACGTGTAAGGGATAGGCAGAAAATTGGCTCTGTCAGTCAGTTGTGGAGGCTCTTACGAGACAAGACATATCCAGATGAGCTTCCTTCTCCAAAATCCTTCGTCGTCGTCGTCGTCATCCGTTTATCTGATCGTCGGTAAGATTCTGTTGAAATGAGAAAGAAAGAAAGAAAGAAAGAAGAAGAAGAAGGAGAAAGTAGCTTGAGCATTATATCTGCCCCTTTTCCACTTATCTTTCTGAGCCGACTATCCTCGCTTCCATCACTCTTACACATCCTAAAATAAAACACGTTTTCTGTTCTTGGTTTTCTGAGGAAGTTTCTTTTTGTTGTTGTTGTTGTTGTTGTTGTTGTTGTCTATCTGTCCTCCTGCCAATTAGGTGTTGTTGTTGTTGTTGTTGTTGTTGTCTATCTGTCCTCCTGCCAATTAGGTGTTGTTGTTGTTGTTGTTGTTGTTGTTGTCTATCTGTCCTCCTGCCAATTAGGTGTTGTTGTTGTTGTTGTTGTTGTCTATCTGTCCTCCTGTCAATTAGGTGTTGTTGTTGTTGTTGTTGTTGTTGTTGTCTATCTGTCCTGTCAATTAGGTGTTGTTGGTTTTTTTGTATGTTATTTTAAAACATAATTTTGTCCCTGACATAATTATTACACAAGCGGTTAGTGTTTTTGACTGTAAACCCTAAGGATCTGTAAAAGCATGTAGTTTAAATCCTGGTCGCGCCATTTCGGTGCGTAAAGAATTAGTTGTTTGGGGTTTTTTTTCCCATCCTTTTCTTGTCGGTTTTTTTTTATGTTGGTCTTAAAAAAAATACGTAAGACAGACATACTTCTATTTCAGACCTGCTTGTACGTCCACCGTCTGTGGGTGAAAAATTAAAAAAAATGCACGAAAAATATCACCGTGAGCTTCGTCAGCTTTCGAGTTGAGGAATAGAAGCCACGGGAGCACAAAACATGTGCCGGTGTCCGCGCGCTGGTGAAAGCGTGTACACACTGACTGACTGACTGACTGAAACCATTTATTGTCAGATTAACTGTTTGTTGTACTGACATTTTCGCAACCATTTGAATAAAACATTAACTGAGCAACACAAGGAAATTCTGATTTGAGGGAAGGTATGATTTAAAAAGAACATATTTAACAAATCAGTTTACCAAATTGCATTAATATCATTATCTCAAAAGATATTCTAACGCACACACATACTCACATACGTGTCTCCCCCACAGAAGACGTGTTTTATTTTAGGATGTGTAAGAGTGATGGAAGCGAGGATAGTCGGCTCAGAAAGATAAGCGGAAAAGGGCAGAGGTAAAACTCAAGCTACTTTCTCCTTCTTCTTCTTTCTTTTTGTTGTACACACACACACACACACACACACACACAACACACACACAAATACGCGCGCAAACACAAACAAGCACATGCACACATCTGCGCGTGCGCGGAAAAGGGGAGGGAGTGAAAAAGAGAAAGAAAGAGAGAGAGAGAGAGAGAGTAGAAGGAAAAAGAGAAAGGGAGAGTGGGAGACAAAGGAGAAAATAGTGGAAGAGAGAGATGAAAGAGAGAGGGAGACAGAGAGAGAGAGAGAGAGAGGGAGAGAGAGAGAAAGCGAGAGAGAGAGAGAGGAGACAGAGAGGGAGAGAGAGAAAGAGAGAGAGGGAAATAGAGAGAGAGAGAGGGAGAGAGAGAGAGGGAGACAGAGAGAAAGATAGGGAGATAGAGAGAGATGAGAGAGAGAGAAAGAGAGAGAGGGAAATAGAGAGAGAGAGAGGGAGAGAGAGAGAGGGAGACAGAGAGAAAGAGAGAGGGAGATAGAGAAGAGAGAGAGAGAGAGAGAGAGAGAGAGAGAGGGAGACAGAGAGAGAAAGAGACACAGACAGACAGGGAGATAAAGAGACAGAGAGACAGAGAAGACACTGATACATTCTATTGTCCGTTTAGCACTAAAGCCATCTAGTAGAGAGAGAGAGAGAGAGAGAGAGAGAGAGAGAGACAGACAGACAGACAGACAGACAGACAGACAGACAGACAGACAGACAGACAGAGACAGAGAGTGAGAATGAATGAATGAATCTTTATTTCCAACGGTGAAGATATTAGCACTTTGGCCGACTTATACATCTGCCGTTGTTCTAAGAGACATCCAAACATATACACATATAAATGTTGTTATACTAAATATCTGTATTTGTATTTGCATTTTATTTTATCACAGCAGATTTCTCTGTGTGAAATTCGGGCTGCTCTCCCCAGGGAGAGCGCGTCGCCACCCCCCTTTTTTTAATGTATTTTTTCCTGTGTGCAGTGTTTTTCCTATCGAAGTGGATATATCTACAGAATTTTGCCAGGAACAACCCTTTTGTTGCCGTGGGTTCTTTTACGTGCGCTAAGTGCATGCTGCACACAGGACCTCGGTTCATCGTCTCATCCGAATGACTATCGTCCAGACTACACCACACCACACAATACTATACCACAACCCCACACAACACCACACCACACCATGCCATACTACACCACACCGCACCATACCATACCATACCACAACCCCACACAACACCACACCACACCACACTACACCATACCACACAACACCACACCATACCACACCACACCACACCACACCACACCATGTCACAACCTCACACAACACCACACCACACCACACCATACCATACAACACCACACCACACCACACCACACCACACCACACCATACCACACCATACCACACCACACCACACCACACCACACCACACCACACCATACCACAACCCCACACAACACCATACCACACCACACCACAACCCCACACCACAACACACCACACCATACCGCAACCCCACACAACGCCACACCACACCACACCATACCACACCATACCACAACCCCACACAACGCCACACCACACCACACCATACCACACCATACCACAACCCCACACAACGCCACACCACACAACACCATACCACACCATACCACAACATCACACAACACCATACTACACCACACCACGCCACACCACACACAACCCCACACCACACCATACCACACCATACCATACCACAACCCCACACCACACCATACCACACCACACCATACCACACCATACCACAACCCCACACAACACCATACCACACCATACCGTACCACAACCCCACACAACACCATACCACACCACACCATACCACAACCCCACACAACACCACACAACACCATACCACACCATACCACAACCCCACACAACACCACACCACACCATACCACACCATACCACAACCCCACACAACACCACACAACACCATACCACACCATACCACAACCCCACACAACGCCACACCATACCATACCACACCATACCACAACCCCACACAACACCATACCATACCACACCATACCACAACCCCACACAACACCATACCACACCATACCGTACCACAACCCCACACAACACCATACCACACCACACCATACCACAACCCCACACAACACCA
This sequence comes from Babylonia areolata, assembly GCF_041734735.1. NCBI lineage: Eukaryota > Metazoa > Mollusca > Gastropoda > Neogastropoda > Buccinidae > Babylonia > Babylonia areolata. The sequence continues at coordinate 9,421,273 of NC_134903.1, read as the reverse complement.
CACAACACCATACCACACCACACCATACCACAACCCCACACAACACCACACAACACCATACCACACCATACCACAACCCCACACAACGCCACACCACACCATACCACACCGTACCACAACCCCACACAACACCATACCACACCATACCACACCGTACCACAACACCACACAACACCATACCACACCATACCACAACCCCACACAACACCACACAACACCATACTACACCACACCAGGCCACGCCGCACCATATCATACCACAACACCACACAACACCATACTACACCACACCACGCCACACCACACCATACCACAACCCCACACAACACAATACTACACCATACAACACCACACCAAACAACACCACACTATACCACACCACACCACACTACACCACACCTCACATACCACAACACACAACACCACACCACACCACACCATACCATACCACAACACCACACCACACCACACCATACCACACCACACCACACCACACCACACCACACCACACCACACCACACCACAACACCATACCACACCACACCACACCGTACAGAATAACACGACACAACACAACACAATACAACACAATACAACCCACCACAACAGGACACACAACACAACAAACATCCTTCCATCGATTTCACAGATATAGATACTCAACTCAGCAGACAACAGTTTGAAGTAGACTTTCAAAAGGAATCTGCAGTAAATTTGATTATTATATTTTTTCAACACACTTAAACCGTCATCAAATTTTCCTTGCGGCGCAAAACATTTACAGGACTTGCCTACCTAATCCACGCACCAACTGGCAACAGCCGATTTTACGTTCTAGTAACCAAGGTTTTATGATTTACTTTCATCAACCTCTTCCACCACAGAACATATGGCAAAAAATCCTAATTTCTTCCCACCTTTCTCGTATGTGACACTGGCAGAGTGACCGTCCACGCCTTGTTGTGAACAGTTCTCAAGCTTTCGTTGTTGTTAATAATAATAATAATAATAATGGATACTTATATAGCACACTTTCCAGAAATCTGCTCTAGGTGCTTTGCAAAAACGCTTTTGTTAACATAAAACATCATATCTATGTTACATACACACACCAAAATGTGACTACACACACACACACACACACACACACACACACACACACACACACACACACACACACACACACTGCATACATACATTTTAACATACATGTGTATCTAACTGCTACCCTAACACATACGCACACATAGGCAGGCACAAACTTACATAAATACACGCACACGCACACACAATACACATTCATATGCATGCATGTAGTTATGTACACATACATATGTATACACACATAGTCAAGCACAGCTAACGCAAAGGAAGTGGACCTGCCACAATTGAACTTATTGCTGAGGGAAAAGGTGAGTTTTGAGACGAGATTTAAAAGATGCGATGGAATCAGAATGACGGAGGTTATCAGGGAGCTTGT
>NC_134903.1:9409793-9414793 GCF_041734735.1 Babylonia areolata | reverse complement strand
GGAGGAGGAGAAGACGAAGGAGGAGGAGGAGGAGGAGGAAAAGAAACAGAAAAGGAAGAAGAAGGAGGAGACGGAGGAGGAGGAGAAGAAAAAGAAGAAGAAGAAGAAGGAGGAGAAGGACAACAGTGATAGCAACAACAACTACAACAACAACAAAAACGAGAAGAAGAAGAAGAAGAAGAAGAAGAAGAAGAAGAAGAGTAATAACAACAACAACAACGACATCATCATCAACAACAACAACAACAACGACGACGACGACGACGACAACAACAACAACAACAACAACAACATCAACATCAACATCAACACCAACAACACCAACAGCAATAATAACACAAGTATCTTAGAAACATAAATCGAATCGACCTCATCTTTCGAAACGTAGCACAGTAAACTTAACACCACATTGGGGATGTCAGAAGGCGAAAGGAAAGAAAGGCAGATAAAGGAGAGAGAGAGAGAGAGAGAGAGAGAGAGAGAGAGAGAGAGAGAGAGAGAGAGAGAGAGAGAGAGAGAGAGAAAGGGAAAGAGGGAGAGAGAGAGAGAGAGAGAGAGAGAGAGAAAGGGAAAGAGGGAGAGACAGAGAGAGAGAGAGAGGGAGAGAGAGAGAGGGAGGGAGAGACAGAAACAGAGCGAGAGAGAGAGAGAGAGAGAGAGAGAGAGAGAGAGAGAGAGAGGGGGGGGAGGCAGAGAGAGAGACAAAGAGGGACAGAGATAGATAGAGACAAAAAGAGACAGAGACAGACACACAGACATAGACACAGACAGACAAGTAGAGACAGAGAAAGAGACAGAGAAAAACAAACAGACGCACAGACAGCCGCACAGAGATAGATCCACGACGACACAGGAGATGGGTGTACGGACAGACAGACAGACGGGCAGGCAGATACAGAGACAGACAGACAGACGGGCAGGCAGATACAAGGACAGACAGACAGACGGGCAGGCAGATACAAAGACAGACAGACGGACGGACAGACAGACAGGCAAGCATAGAGGCAGACAAACAGGCATACAGACAGGGAGATGCAAAGACAGACAGACAGACAGATATAATGACAGACAGGCATACAGACAGGCAGATGCAAAGACAGATAGACAGACAGACAGGCAGACACAAAGGCAGACAGGCAGATACAAAGACAGACAGACAGACAGACTGACAGACAAAAAAACAGACAGTCAGACAGACAGACAGGCAGATACAAAGACAGACAGACAAGCAGATAACGAGACAGACAGACACAAAGGCAGACAGGCAGATACAAAGACAGGCAGATACAAAGACAGTCAGACAGACAGACAGGCAGACAGAAACAAAAACAGACAGGCAGACAGACAGACAGGGCAGATACAAAGACATACAGACAGACAAACAGAGAGACAGGCCGGCAGGCCGGCAGACAGACAGACAGGCAGGCAGACAGAAAGGCGGATATAAAGACAGATAGACAGACAGACAGATACAAAGACAGACAGGCAGATAGACAGACAAGCAGGTACAAAGACAGACAGACAGACACAGAGATAGACAGACAGGCAGTCATGCAGATAGGCAGGCAGATACAAAGACAGACAGACACAGAGACAGACAGACATACAGACAGACATGCAGACAGGCAGGCAGATACAAAGACAGACAGACACAGAGACAGACAGACAGACATGCAGACAGGCAGGCCGATAAAAAGACAGACAGACATACAAAGAGACAGGCAGACACAACGACAGAGAGACAGGCAGACACTAAGGGCAGGCAGACAGGCAGGCAAACAAACAGACAGACAGACAGACAGACGGGCGGACAGTGAGACAGACGCAGAAGGAAAAACCCACCGTAAGAGTAGAAGATAAAAGGCCAGCCCTCGTCCACGGAGATACTGCAGAGGAAACTTGACACCACGTTGGCAGTTTCAGTTTCAGTTCCAGTAGCTCAAGGAGGCGTCACTGCGTTCGACAAATCCATACACGCTACACCACATCTGCCAAGCAGATGCCTGACCAGCAGCATAACCCAACGCGCTGAGAGTTCGACCCTGACCTCAAAGTAATGTATTTTTTTTTGTGATTGGTCGAACACAACTTCTCAAGGCCTATAACTCCAACTGCATCAGAAAACGGTATGGGAATGTAGACGTACACACCAGTTTTTAGCGGATGAATTCATGGATCCGCGCTAGCGCAGTGGGGCCTCGGATGAATAATTAAAGTTTGTTACATTGTTCGTGGACTGAGACTCGCAAATCGACTCTTAAACAGGAGTGGGCTCTCAGGTAGCGTGACCAATTTTACCCCCGCTATGTAGGCTGCCATACTCCGTTTTCGGGGTTCGGATAGAATAGAAAAGAATGTGTCTTTATCACTTTCCACCAAGTGTACAGGGGTCACAAGGAATATTGAGGAGTGAGCACCAATGTACAGACATAAACCGAAAATCATACACAAACGCATATGCATGTGCATATCAATATCAGAAATTTGCGCATGTACGCTCACGTATGCTGGATATTTTTATATTTCCATAACCTACCGAATGCTGACATGGATTACGGGATCTTTAACGTGCGTATTTGATCTTCTACATGCGTGTATTACACGAGAAGAGGGTTCAGACACTAGCAAGTCTGCACATTTATTTTGTTGACATGGGAGTTCGGGAAGAAAAAAAAAATCTCCACCCTTTACCCACCACTAGGAGCCGTGTTTTTTTAAAATATTTATTTTATTTTATTTATTTATTTATTTATTTATTTATTTATTCATCTTATTATTATTATCATTTTGATTATGACTATGACTATGATTATTATGATGATTATGATGATTATGATGATTATGATTATGATTATGATTATTATGATTATGATTATGATGATTATTATTATTATTATTATTATTATTATTATCATGTTATTTTTTATGATTATGATGATGATTATTATTATCATTATTATTTATTCATTTATTTTTTATTTTTTTTAATTATATTATTATTATTTATTTATTTATTTATTTAATTTTATTTTGTACGCTTATAGTTGACTTCATCAAGTTTTTGCGCCTTATACATATTATTATTAGTAGTAGTAGTTCTTTTTTATGTATTTATCTTTCTTTGTTTTTTCTTTTTTTTCTCAAGGCCTGACTAAGCGCGTTGGGTTACGCTGCTGGTCAGGTATCTGCTTGGCAGATGTGGTGTAGCGTGTATGGATTTGTCCGAACGCAGTGACGCCTCCTTGAGCTACTGATACTGAAACTAGGAGCTGTGACATGGATTCGAACCCAGGGACCCTCAGATTGAAAGTCCAACGCATTAATTAAACCACTTGGCTGTTGCGCCCGTTGATTGTCACTCTTAATTAAAAGGAGACATTTCACGTCTCGGCTCGAAATTAACTGCAGTTCAAAAAGCTTAATTAAGGGAAGGTCTGTCCTTGTAGCACTTTTGTCGAAATACGCGGGTGAACCTCTCTCCCCCCCCCCCCACCCCCCCCCCCCCCCCCCCCCCCCCCCCCAAGAAAAAAAAAACACCAGCAAAAAAAAAAAACAAAAACAAAAAAAAAAACCCAAAAAAAAACAAACAACAAAAAAACAACAACAAAAAACAAACAAACAAACAAACAAACAAACAACAAAAAACCAACCAAACAAAAAAAAAAAACCCAACCAAATAAACAAAACACCAACCAAACAAACAAACAAAAACAGATACTTGTTCATCCTTTGGCCAGTTGACATTTGCATGATTAAAGCACGATTTTTGTTCAAAATCGTAGGCCATTTTTCTACTTTATACTTGGCATCTTCATTGACGTCCAACTGGCTTTCTTTCTTTCTTTTTCTCTCTCGCGTATTAATGATAAAGAGCGTTTCAAATCACCTCGTGTCTAGAATTTCAATGATGATCCATTTTAGCGACGCTTGTTACGTCCCTAATAGAGTCGACTGATTTGATTGGTTGTGTGTGTGTGTGTGTGTGTGTGTGTGTGTGTGTGTGTGTGTGTGTAGACAGTCACTCTTTACTGTGATGTTATTTCCTACATTGCTTGGCGATCTGTTGGCCTGTTGTTTTCAATTCGTTTGTTTGTCTTCGAGAGCAAGTTCATTTTCTTTTAAAACACATCAGCCAGCCACGTCAAACGTTCTTTAACATTGCTGAAGATGAAACGATGATCAGTTCAGATGATTTCGTCTTAAGAAAAGAAAACAAAAAACATTTCACGAATGCAGATTCACAGGGGAGACTTTCATTGCAGGGACGTGGTGGCGGACTCCACTCTGGGTGAGACGCTCACATAGTCTGGCTCCGCGACTGAGCGATCATTGTGGTCAGGTGAGGTAGGCTTAGCAGTAGGTATTTTGTATTTATATTTGTATTTGTATTCCTTTTTATCACAACACATTTCTCTGTGTGAAATTCGGGCTGCTGTCCCCAGGGAGAGCGCGTCTCTACACTACAGCGCCACCCATTTTTTTTTTTTTGTATTTTTTCCTGCGTGCAGTTTTATTTGTTTCTCCTGTCGAAGTGGATTTTTCTACAGAATTTTGCCAGGAACAACCCTTTTGTTGCCGTGGGTTCTTTTACGTGCGCTAAGTGCATGCTAGCACACGGGACCTCGGTTTATCGTCTCATCCGAATGACTAGCGTCCAGACCACCACTCAAGGTCTAATGGAGGGGGAGAAAATATCGGCGGCTGAGCCGTGATTCGAACCAGCGCCCTCAGATTCTCTCGCTTCCTAGGCGGACGCGTTACCTCTAGGCCATCACTCCACTAGTGATGGTATCCTGAGTACGTTAAATCGCAGACACTACTGAACACGATCGAACTGAGTCAGCGACAGTGAAGGATCTTCTTTGGTGTGTGGCTTTCTGTCGACCTAACATCGATGGTTCTCTGTGCACTGCTGACGTTTGGACTGCCACAAACGAACCCGGGTGTGGCTGTGTATGGGTGACTCGGATCGAGTCGTGTGGGAGTAATGTCACTGAAGC
>NC_134903.1:9399793-9404793 GCF_041734735.1 Babylonia areolata | reverse complement strand
CCACCGGCGGAAAGATTTTTGGATACTGTCAAAATCACCCCTGGGGGGGGCACAAATGGTTGGGGTGGAGGTTTAATCCAGTACGTAACACCGGGCTTCTTTTTTCTTTTCTTTCTTTCTTTTTTTTTTTCTTCTTTCTTTACAACTAGCTAGATACCTTGATAACGTTTTGTGCGACAAAACAGGCTACTACCCTTCCTGAATCAACAATATTCGCCTGGAATCGAGACCTATTTAGAGACTCTTAAAGCATGGGCATTATAAAGCACCAGCGATAGACTCCTGAGACGCCAATAGACGTTGTTGTTGTTTTTTTTTTGCGGCAACATCGGTCTCTTGGTGCAATGAGACGAGAGCCTTGCGGCTGGCAAGAACCTCCTACATCAGTGAGACTGATTCATTGTGCAGGACAGGATTCCTTTGGGGGATTACAGGACTCCTGGGGCAATTCGGGATCATGAAAAGAAAAAGAGAGAGAGAGAGAGAGAGAGAGAAAAGAGAGGACTCCTGAAGAAAATGCAGGACTCCTTTGGCAATACAGGACTCTGCAATACTCGAGAGTCTCGGGAACAACAAAAGATTCTGGCGTTGTCTGGACTGGCAGAAATGAGTGAATATAACAGACGAATGGATGATCACAATTACAGTGATAACAACTATGAGGATGATGATAATACAATTTATCATAATGATATAAAATGATGATAATGATGATAACAATACTAATATCATCATCGAGGAAAAATGAAATAACCTGAACAGAAACATCCGTCATGTATCAACATCAAAGACAGCGAAAGAAATCTTTTCACCCCAAAGACGATTCGGGGTTTTAAGATTCCCCAGGCACGTACAGTCATCATCATGATACGATATTATATATATATATATATATACATTTTTTTTTAATCAGGTAGAAACCATCGCTCCCTCCCACTACCTATAACACGAGGAAATAACACGAGACCATATTCAACCTCAACCGCTTATGTCATCAACAACATCATGTCAAAAACAGCATCATAGTCGATATCATCATCATCATCATCACCAACATCAACAGTATGAAAAATAATTGTGCTTTTCGTAATGTGGGCGTCGAGGCTTCGATTAGATTATGAAAATAATGTAACAAAGATATATATATATATATATATATATATATATATATATATATATATATTATGATAATGAAAATTACGGTCAATAATTACAGTTATTGTTTTTTCTCTTTTTTTTGACGGGAGGGATGGGAGGGTTAAACCCATTTCTAATTTCCACCATTAGCGCTGAAGTATTCGAATTTGTTTCGACTGGATATCATAGTGAGTACTTCGTCGATTACAAACAACATACCCCAGTCTTTGTCAACATGGTTGATTCCAAAGTGATTCGTTTTCATTGATAGTTGATATTTGTTTTCTGTTTTTGATAAATAATTTACACACACACACACACACACACACACACACACACACACACACACACACACAAGCACAAAACAGCAATATTTCATCGAGATCCTATCCAAGACTTGATACACATCGTTTTAACCGCATAACTGTTCTCAAGCCCCTTCCATCTAACCTGAGTTCTCTGACAACGGTATTTTCCAAGATACCATGAAAACCCGTTTCCAGTGATGACTTCTTTTTGTCACCCCCCCCCCCCACCCCCCCACCCCCACCCCCAAACCAGTCAATTCAAGGACATGTCTGTCTTTATCTTGTTTGTTCATTAGTAGGCATTGGTCTACATAACTCAGTGTTCACAAGTGGCCTGGGTTCGAGGCTCCGCTTCGGCACTAGTGTTGTTGAACTCTCAGGAAGAAGAAGAAAGAATGTCACTTTACTCCTGACTTTCTATTCCTACTCAGCTCAAACCCAGTGTGAATGGGGTCCATGGATTCGGTCAGGGAAGGTGAGGGCGGGGCCCCGCCTTACTATACCGAATCCCTAGACACAGAGATTGTGAATCGACCGTCCGAACGGTCGTTAACTTTTTCCATACGAACGGTGAAAGAGACGACGTTAACAGAGTTTCACCCCAATTACCATCATCAAAATATTGCAAGCGGAAGGCTCTTATACTGAAGAGGTGAATGTTGACAAAGATACCACAATTCTGACGACGAAAGCTAAAGGTTGGGTCATTTAGACACCTACTGGACATCCGAGGGGTCTGTGTAGAGGAGAAGAGAGGACTGGCCGTACTGAGTGGGGCCTTTTGCCTTCAATTGACCTTTCTTTCATCCTCCGCCTGTTGCTGTCAGTACGCGAAGCTTATATTACAGTTTTGAGATAAGCTAACAGTTGGGCCAACAGCAAAGTGAGAGCCGTGTTATCTATGGTTTATCCGTTGCTATGGGAAGTTATTTACAGGTTTGAATTTTGTGAAGGACCAAGCTAGGAGGCATGATTGCACTGTCTGTTTATGCAGCAGCTAGGGGGCTTGTTATCCTTTGGGAACCATCCCAACGCCGACTGTCCTAAAACCCTCTAGGCCGAGAGAGTGGGGACGTAACTTGGCAGGCAAGACACTCTCCACTATAATATAAATTTCTAGCCCAGATAGTCGGGACAGCAGTTGCTTCCTCTGCTGTTCTGATGGTCATTAGTCGGAGACGACTATCATACATACTTGATTCTTCAAGCTTTGACACAGATCACCTCTACACAACTCTGCTGACGAATTTTTCATCATCAGAGATGACTCTCCACTATAATAAAAATTCTAGCCCAGATAGTCGAGACAGCAGTTCCTTCCTCTGCTGTTCTGATGGTCATATGTCGTGACAAGACTATCATACATATCTAACATTATCATTAATTTAAGCTTTCACGCAGATCGTCTCCACAGAGCTGCCTCGACTCATCTTGACCATCAGAGCCGACTGGTGAGAGATCTCAGACTGGGAGGAGTACTGAAAGGCCGACAACCCGTTGATGGACAGGTGGAAGTTGTTCCCACCCCCCGGGGACCTGGCCCCGGAAGACCCCCCCATCATGGGCCCTGTCCCCACGGAGGAGAGAAGGTAACCGCGGTGGACCCCCCTGTACTTGACGGGGTTCCTTCCGGTCCTGATCAAGGAGACGACGGTGTTCCGGAAGTCCCTGCTCATGGAGCAGTAGAGGACGAAGTTGACCCCGTTGTTGATGAGGGCCAGCATGTCCATGAGGTCGCCCAGCGGCATGTAGACCTGCCAGAAGAAATCCTTCATGTTGACGCTCAGCACGATGAGGATAGCCTGCGGGAGCTCCGTCACCACGAAGAGAACGATCACCACTAGGAGCATCCGGGTGGTGCGGGACGTGTCCGTGTCGTGACGGCGACCTGAAGACGAGGATGAGGATGAGGAGGACGTGGCGGTGGTGGTGGAGGACGAGGCCGAGGAGGACGGGTTGGCGGAACGCTGCTTGAGCTTGTGGCGGAGGCTGGCCTGAAGGGTGGTGAGGAGCAGGCTGCCGTAGATGACCATGAGGACGCAGGGGAAGAGCTTGGCCAGGATGGAGTACAGCCACAGGTTGACCAGGACGATGGGCTGCGTGAAGGACGTGGCCAGGTGATCGTCCATCACCCACACCGTCAGGTTCCGGCCCACCTGGAGACACGGCAGGTGGTCGTGTTTCTGTGGGGGGGCTTTGTATGGTGATGGTGATGGTGATGATGTTTTATGATGATGATGATGATGGTGGTGGTGGTGGTGATGGTGCTGGTGATGATGTTTCATGATGATGATGATGGTGGTGGTGATGGTGATGGTGATGATGTTTCATGATCTTGTATGATGATGATGATGGTGATGATGTTTCATGATGATGGTGGTGGTGGTGGTGGTGGTGGTGATGTTTCATGATGTTGTATGATGATGATGATGGTGATGGTGATGATGTTTCATGATGATGGTGGTGGTGGTGGTGGTGGTGATGGTGACGATTTTGTATGATGATGATGATGGTGTTGGTGATGGTGATGGTGATGATGTTGTATGATGATGATGGTGGTGGTGGTGGTGGTGGTGATGGTGCTGGTGATGATGTTTCATGATGATGATGAAGGTGGTGATGGTGGTGGTGATGGTGATGGTGATGATGTTTTATGATGATGATGATGGTGGTGGTGGTGGTGGTGGTGATGGTGACGATGTTTTATGATGATGATGATGGTGGTGGTGGTGGTGATGGTGATGGTGACGATGTTTTATGATGATGATGATGGTGGTGGTGGTGGTGATGGTGCTGCTGGTGATGATGTTTTATGATGATGATGATGGTGGTAGTGGTGGTGGTGGTGATGGTGATGGTGATGATGTTTTGTGATGACGATGATGGTGGTGGTGGTGGTGGTGGTGGTGATGGTGACGATGTTTTATGATGATGATCATGGTGGTGGTGGTGGTGATGGTGCTGGTGATGATGTTTCATGATGACGATGATGATGGTGGTGATGGTGATGATGATGATGTTTCATGATGTTGTATGATGATGATGATGGTGATGGTGATGATGTTCCATGATGATGGTGGTGGTGGTGGTGGTGATGGTGATGATGTTTTATGATGATGATGATGGTGATGATGTTTCATGATGATGATGGTGGTGGTGGTGGTGACGGTGCTGGTGATGATGTTTTATGATGATGATGGTGATGGTGGTGGTGATGGTGATGGTGATGATGTTTCATGATGATGATGGTGGTGGTGGTGGTGACGGTGCTGGTGATGATGTTTTATGATGATGATGGTGATGGTGGTGGTGATGGTTCTGGTGATGATGTTTCATGATGATGATGATGATGGTGGTGGTGGTGATGGTGATGGTGATGATGTTTCATGATGATGATGGGGATGATGGTGGTGATGGTGATGGTGATATTTCATGATGATGATGATGATGATGATGACGATGATTCATTAAGATAATGATGATGATTCATAACGATCAGGTTCCTGCTAACACGTTAGGTGCTGTTTCTTTCTTTATTTTTTTATGGTGATGGTG
>NC_134903.1:9379793-9397293 GCF_041734735.1 Babylonia areolata | reverse complement strand
GAAGAAGAAGAAGAAGAAGAAGAAGAAGAAGGAGATGATGAAGGCTTATATAGCGCAGTGCACCCATCTCAAATGGGGATTACCGCGCTTTTCAATAAGATATACAAATTCAAGAGTAAATAGTACTTAGCAAACAAAAAAACAACAAAGCAAAAGCAAACAAAAAAAGAAAAAGAAAAAAAAAGGGGTGGGGGTGGGTGGGTGGGCTTGGGGGGAGAACAAACACACACAAACTGTAATCACAAAATATACACACCCCAAAAATCACAAAATTCATACAAGTCAACATAAAGAGCACATCCAGCGATTAGATCGGATCGAGCATAATCATAATGTTTGCCTGCCTGTCTGTCTGTCTATCCATGTTTCTGTGTCTGTCTGTCCATCCACCTGTCTCTCTCTCTCTCTCTCTCTTTCTCTCCCCCCTTTCTCTTTCCCTCTCCCTCTCTATCTCTCCCCCCTCTCTCTCTCTGTCCCTTTGTCTCCCTCTCTATCCCCCTCTCTCTCTGTCTCTATTTCGATCTCCCTCTTTCTCTCTCTCCCTCCCTCTCTCTCCTCCCCCTCTCTCTCCCTCTACCTTTCTCTCCCTCTATCTCCCTCTCTCTCTCTCCTCCCCGCCCCCCCTCTCTCTCTCATACAATAATCATAAAAAGGAAGCAGAATGAGTTCCAATAGTCCATTATTGCTAATTGATGGAGGAGGAAGTGGTATATATATATATATATATATATATATATATATATATATATATATATATATATCAGGGGCAGGAGATGGATTGATGCTCTCACATTCACCTCACGTGTTTGACCATGTGTCAAGTCTATGACCCTCTCTCTCTCGTCTCTCCGTTGCACACACACACACACACACACACACACACACACACACACAAACACACACACACACATGCTCATACCTGTTCTTCGCCACCGAAAGCTCCCAAGGGGAGTGAATGCAGTAGAAATGCAGGGCGAAAGGGAGGTAACTGGCCATGGTGCAGAGATCGAAGACGGCCAGCCACGTCAGGATGCAGTTGATGGGGGTACGCATATGGGGCCTGGTGAGCACGGTGATGTTGATCAGGTTCATAGGGATCCCGAAGAGGCATACCAGAAGACTCAGGTAGCCGTGGACTCCGGAGTACCACTTGTGGAAAGCGTGCAGCTCTTCTTGCGTGTGGGGCTCCATTGTTGGTGTTGGTGTTGCGATCTTTTTTTTTTTTTTTTTTTTAGTCTTGTTTCTTTAGTTTGTTTTGTCCTCTTCGTTTTTGATATTGAACGATATATATATATATATATATATATATATATATATATATATATATTATATGTATATATATATATATATAAAGTATATATACGTATCCACGAGTTTGATCGCTGTGCAAAACCTTGAGGTCTTTGTCCTTATACAGGTCCCTCTGTGAACCAAAACAGAATGCAGGAATGAAAGGCACGTTCAAAGCAATGAAACAAGCAAACAGTGTGTGTGTGTGTGTGTGTGTGTGTGTGTGTGTGAAGCGATGAGAAGAGAAATATTGAACACTGAATAAGTGTTGGTACGCTTCACAAGACAAGGCACATAATCCAACTGTAAGCAATGGTTTGAATTGTGTCCCTTTGTCTAAGAAACAACAAACAAACAAACAAACAAAAAAACACATATGAGCGCCCATTCCTTGCATAACGTAAAGCCTGATATCATATACATGTTGATTTTCAGTTCCACTGGAATCACTGTTGTTATTGTCGTTGTCGTCGTCGTCGTTGTTGTTGTTGTTGTTTTCCCATGGAAAATGATTTGTATTTGTATTTCTATTTTTATCACAACAGATTTCTCTGTGTGAAATTCGGGAGAGCGCGTCGCTACACTACAGCGCCACCCATTTGTTAATATTTTTTCCTGCGTGCAGTTTTCGTTGTTTTTTCCTATCGAAGTGGATTTTTCAACAGATTTTGGCCAGGAACAACCCTTTTGCAGCCGTGCGTTATTTTACGTGCGCTAAATGCATGCTGCACACGGGACCTCGGTTTATCGTCTCATCCAAATGACTAGTGTCCAGACCACCACTCAAGGTCTAGTGGAGGGGGAGAAAATATCGGCGGCTGAGCCGTGATTCGAACCAGCGCGCTTAGATTCTCTCGCTTCCTAGGCGGACGTGTTACCTTTAGGCCATCACCCCCCGAGGACAAAAAGAATACGACAGTACCTAAGCATTCCCAGGTTTCGGACGGATCACTTTTCTCTATGTTAAAGGATCAGTATCTTCATGAAGCGCGTAAACTGAAAATGGTGTGTGTGTGTGTGTGTGTGTGTGTGTGTGTGTGTGTGTGTGTGTGTGTGTGGTACATACAATGTCCTTGTTGCAAGCTTCTTTCGATTTTTTTTTCCCATAAACAAATCACTCGATTCCCCGCCACACACGAAATGTAAATAAAATGTTACTAATCCATATATTTCATATATAGATTCATTAAATGCTCTATATCGTATTAGAAAGACAATGAATCCCACAGAAACAGCTGGTTACATTTGCTTCCATGAAAGATAGTATCATTCCAAGCAAAGACTTCGCCTCTCTCTTACAACTGAGTCTTGTCACAAAGATTAGATTTCTTTTTCAAAACCCATCATCTCCTCGCGAAAGAATCAAACAGAATATGAAATACACCTTTCACATCCAAAAGCCAAAACATCTTTACAAACGTATTCCGTTGGGAAACCCAGTATTGCAAAATACTCCACCTGCTTTATCATGCTTTGTTTATTTATTTATTTATTATTATTATTATTATTATTATTACTACCCCTTTTTATATATTATAATTATTATTTATTTATTTATTTACTTATTTATGTACGCTTATCTATTATTTATTCACCTTTTTTTTTCTTTTTTTTTCTCAAGGCCTGACTAAGCGCGTTGGGTTACGCTGCTGGTCAGGCATCTGCTTGGCAGATGTGGTGTAGCGTATGTGGATTTGTCCGAACGCAGTGACGCCTCCTTGAGCTACTGAAACTGAAACTGAAACTATCATGCTGTCTTCAAGGGAAAAGTTATATATTTCAAACTGGTCTTTGTTAACTTTAGCTAGTTATGTGTTAAATAGTCCAGCTGGTTGTTTATTACAGGTCCCCACATGAACCTCTTTTCAAAAAAAATAATCTACAGAAGTAGTGCATACAATATTTGATTTTTTTGTTGTTGTCCTAATCTCGCTTCCCCCGTCTCGCCTCTCACACACACCCTTCCAATATTATGGTGTGTTTTTTTCTTTCTCCAATCACTGACACTCACCCTCTCCATTTTAGATTTTGTACTCTATTTTTTCCCACATCCTGTTCTCTCTGTCTGTCTGGCTGTCTGTCTCTTCCTTTCTTAGTCCCCTCCCCCTTGCCCCCCCCCCTCCCCCCCACCCCCCCACCACCGCTCCCCGTCCCCCCACCTCAACCGCCCCCCTTTTTATTCGAATATACAGAAATGTCGATTTCTAATTAATAGTAACAATCATCATTATGATAGGAATGATAATAATCGAAATAATAATAATAATATCATTTATTTTCAGTCTAATATCATCATCTTAGATGAACAGACTATAAATAAATAAATAAACGAAACGAACAATGTCTTCAAGGATCCGTTGAAGCACTTGCAACACTGTCATCAGGAATTTAAGTAGATACGGTTTCCCCTGTGAACAATTAACTCTCTCCATACGAACGGCGAAAGAGACGACGTTAACAGCGTTTCACCCCAATTACCATCATCAAAATATTGCAAGCGGAAGGCTCTTATACTGAAGAGGTGAATGTTGACAAAGAATACCACAATTCTGACGACGGAAGCTAAAGGTTGGGTCATTCAGACACCCACTGGACATCCGAGGGGTCTGTGTAGAAGAGAAGAGAGGACTGGCCGTACTGAGTGAGTTAAAGATAATATTTCTTCTCTTCAGTGATCAGATGCTTAAAGCTTTTTTGAGAATTATCTACTTTGTAGTGCTCGTGACGTTTTGGATTGTGTTTCAAAGCGAAAACTTTATATTGTTGAAGAGCGGTGTATACGCGAATACGAGAAAGACAGTAATTATGGGAGTTCTTTATTTTTCTTTATTATTATTATTTTATTTATTTATTTTTATTTTTATTTTTTGCTTTTAGTATTAAAACCAGACAGGTCTATTTTCAAATAATTACACACACGTAAGAAAAAAAGCAAAATAATAATAATAATAATAATAATAATAAATAAATAAATTTTTTAAAATAAAAAATATCCCCCCTCGCCCCCCCCCCCCCCCCCCAAAAAAAAAAATAAAAAATAAAAAAAAAAAAAAATAAAAAAAACAAAAAAAAAACTAAACAAAAACAAGAAACGTACGCTTTCAGTTTATATAATACGTGTGCACTTTCATATTACGCTTGTGAGAAGAAATTGAAACTAATGCTATTACTACTACTACTACTACTACTACTACTACTACAACCGCTGCTTCTACTGCTACTACTGCTGCTACCACTACTACTGCTAAAAAAAAAAAGAAAAAAAAAAAAAAAAGATACGTACGCTCTCAGTTTATATAATACGTGTGCACTTTAATATTACGCTTATGAGAAGAAATTGAAACTACTGCTATTACTACTACTACTACAACCGCTGCTTCTACTGCTACTACTGCTGCTACCACTACTACTGCTAAAAAACAAAAACAAAAATAATTAAAAAAAACAACAACCCCCCCCCCAAAAAAAACAGGAAACGTACGCTCTCAGTTTATATAATACGTGTGCACTTTAATATTACGCTTATGAGAAGAAATTGAAACTACTGCTATTACTACTACTACTACAACCGCTGCTTCTACTGCTACTACTGCTGCTGTTGCCTGCTGCTCGCACTACTAATAGGCAGTTACCACAACTACTTCTGCTGCTTTACCTGCTACAAATAGGATATGTTGTTTCTTAACCGATGCGTGACGATAATTATTAACTTGTTCGTTCGTTTATTTAAGATCTAAGATGATGATATTAGACTGAAAATAAATGATATTATTATTATTATTTGGATTATTATAATTTTTTGTCATAACGATGATTGTTATTATTAATTAGAAATCGACATTTCTGTATATTCGAATGAAAAGGGGGGCGGTTGAGGTGGAAGGGAGGGGGGGGGCAATGGGGAGGGGGCTAAGAAAGAGAGAGAGAGAGAGAGAGAGAGAGAGAGAGAACAGAATGTGGAAAAGATAGAGTACAAAATCTAAAATGGAGAGGGTGAGTGTCAGTGATTGGAGAAAGAAAAAAACATAATCACAAGTGTAATATTAAAGTGCACAAGTATTATATAAACTGAGAACGTACGTTTTTTTTGGTTTTGTTTGTTTTTTGGTGTTTTTTGGGGGGTGGGGGGGGGTATTTTATTTTTATTTCATTTTATTTATTTATTATTATTATTATTATTATTATTATTATTATTATTATTATTATTCTTGTTTAAAAAAAAACATATATCAAGTGAACAAAAAAACAACCTGTTTTGGTCATCTGCACGTTCACAAGGAACGTGGTACACGTTTTCAGTTATGTTAATAATTTTGAGGGAGAGAGAGAGGGGGGGGGAGAGAGGGAGAGAAAAAGAGAGGGAGGGAGAGGGAGAGAGAGAGAGGGAGGGAGGGAGAGATAGAGAGGGAGGGAGAGAGAGAGAGGTGAGAGGGAGAGAGAGGGGGGAGGGAGAGGGAGAGAGAGAGGGGGAGGGGGAGAGAGAAAGGGAGAGAGATATATTGTTGATATATGAAACACCAGGTGAAGATCAAACACGCAACGTTATTAATTAAAAAGATCCTGAAATCCACGTCAGTGGTTCGGTGGGTTACTGTGGAAACAAGAACATACCCAGCATGTACCCCCACCCACCCCCACCACCCACCCACCCACTACACCCCCTCCTCTCCCCGAAAACAGGTGCATGGCTGCATATATGGCGGGGTGAATGGACACAATGGTCATGCATGTTGAAATTTTTGCATGTATGAGTGTGTGTGTGGGTGTGTGTGCGTGACTGAAACCTGATTGAGTGAGACAGGCAACGAATGCTGACGGTTCAGTGGCAGCTGTAAGTCCACTCTAGACCCACGTAGGTACCTAGGGTACCTGCTGCTGTGGCAAATGATTCCACCGTGTGGTGGACCTTGGTCTCTCAACAAGGATATGCGTTATAAAAGTATCCATATCTTCACACACACACACACACACACATATATATATATATATATATATATATATATATATATATGTGTGTGTGTGCGTGTGTGTGTGTGTGTGTGTGCGTGTGTGTGTGTGTGTGTGTGTGTGTACGGAGAGAGAGAGAGAGGGGGGGGGAATATATATATATATATATATATATAGAGAGAGAGAGAGAGAGAGAGAGAGAGAGAGAGAGAGACAGACATATATATATATATATATATATATAGAGAGAGAGAGAGAGAGAGAGAGAGAGACAGAGAGAGACAGAGAGAGACAGACATATATATATATATATATATATATATACAGAGAGAGAGAGACAGACAGACAGACAGACAGACAGACAGACAGACAGAGACAGGCGTATATATATATATATATATATATATATATATATAGAGAGAGAGAGAGAGAGAGAGAGAGAGAGATGGATAGCTAGACAGACAGATAGATGGATAGGCGCTATGAAGGTATCCACATCATCAACAACATCGTTAGTTGTTTGATGTCATCTGTGATAGACACACACTAATTTGTGCTCATTAATGTGTTCATAAAACGAGTGTCATTTTAATGAATCAAGCTTACATGATAGGGAATGACTTCAGACCAGGACTTTTGACGAAAGGACCAGGTTTAAACACACACACACACACACACACACACACACACACACATACACACACGCATGCACATACACACACACGCACACGCAAACGCACACACACACACACATACACGCGCGCGCGCGTACCCGCATCCACAAGAACGTGGCGATAATAACAGCACACCAGAACTAATATATTATTTCCTTAATCTAAAATCTTTAATCTGAGTCATCGAGGAACGCACCTGCAAAATATTTCTGACAGTGTCAAGTGTTATTTACCTGAAATCTGACGCCTTCTCTCTCTCTCTCTCTCTCTCTCTCTCTCTCTCAAAGACACACACACACCACACACACACACACACACACACACTCACACAGAGTGACAAAGAGAGAGAGAGATGAAGAAACAGGCATACGTACAGACCGACAGAAAGTGAGAAACGGACACAGAGATTGGGGCACAGAGAGAGAGAGAGAGAGAGAGAGAGAGAGAGAGAGAGAGAGAGAGAGAGAGACAGAGAGAGACAGAGACAGACAGACAGACAGAGACAGAGAGGGGGGGGTGGGGGGAGGGGGGGAGAGAGACAGAGAATGAACTTGCCACATACAGACAGACAGAGAGAGAGAGACAGAGAGACACACAGAGAGACAGAGACACAGAGAGAGACACAGAGAGTGAGAGACAGAGAGAGAGAGACAGAGACACAGAGAGTGAGAGACAGAGACAGACAGACAGAGAGATACAGAGAGAGACAGATAGAGAGAGAGACACAGAGAGAGACAGAGACACAGAGATACACAGAGAGTGAGAGACAGAGAGACAGAGAGAAAGAGACAGAGAGAGAGAGACGGAACATACACAGTGCTGTCCACGGCATCTTTCCCACTAATTAATCTGTCATCTTCAAAACACCGAGATGATAGACACTTTCCCTGTCTTCACTCAGCCACGCGCCTTCCAGTCTGACGCGATTCTGGTTAATTAATCAATGAATGAGAAGGTCTTGACTTTTTCGAGTATGTGTGTGTGTGTGTGTGTGTGTGTGTGTGTGTGTGTGTGTGTGTGTTTCGTTCTTTTACTTAACGTCTATCCACATTTGTGATTTTAGACTAAAATCTGTCATCTCCCTCACCCCATCCATGCCGTAAATCATCACTACTTTCCCTGGTCCTCTCTCCTCAATTAGCTTCTTTTTTTTTAAGAAGAAAAAAAAAAGTAAAAAAGAAGAAGAAAAAAAAAGAAGAATATAAACGAAATAAAAAAAATAATAAATAAACTAGTCAACCAGTAGAATTGCAACAAAGAGCCAACTGGGCTCCAAATCAAACTGTGAACTATTTCAAACATATGTTGATTATCATAATTTAAGACATTTCTAATGGAAGCAGATGGAACTGTAGATTTTTTGTAAATGACATAGGTAAATATGGTTTTAACAGTTCACATTTATGGATGACATGCACAGGGGTAATTGCACAGCCGCAAATGCAAGTCACATTGGAAGTATATTTTGTTTCTATGGCATCCAGTCGTAGTCTGTATATTAGACTGGTGAGCCTTCTGCTACTGAGACGTCACTTTTTATAATAAAACATGCGATCAATTTTGCGCTAGTTATTGTCATTATTTTCTCTGTCAGGGTTATGGCTCCAGCAAGTTTTCTCCAGTAGAGAATAACCTTCTTGTAATGAATATGGAATACGAATTTCTATGGCACTGTAAATGTTCATTGCGCCTTTTTTCACACAACGGTCCACCCGCTCATTTCCCACAACTCGTGAGAAAGGGATCCAACAAAAGTTAACCTTTGTACCACGGATGGTCAAAACATGAAATATGACGAATTTCTGTTATGAATTCTCGTCTTGTCTTCAAATTAAAAGATTTTAATGCTTGTAATACAGATTTGGAATCGACACAAAATAACACTTAAAATATGGTAATGGGAAGATCTAGTAAGTGAGTTAATCCCATGAATATAGCCATAAGTTCTGCTGTGAATATAGAAAAATCTTTACCGATATGATAGTACTTCTCTACTTTTAATGACGGCATTATAAATGCTGCCCCTGCCTGACTGTTATCAAGTACTGAACCATCTGTATATACTATAAGGTGATTTGGATCATTTTCTTGAATGTGAGATTTAACAAAAGCAAGGAGAGCAGGGCCTTCAGCTTTCTTTAAATCTAGGAAATTAATGTCAAAAGGTGCGTTGTTCATCTCGTGTATGATAAACGAGGGGCAACTAGTTTGATTTGAGTTCACTCCTGATGTTTTAACTCACTCAGTACGGCCAGTCCTCTCTTCTCCTCTACACAGACCCCTCGGATGTCCAGTGGGTGTCTGAATGACCCAACCTTTAGCTTCCGTCGTCAGAACTGTGGTATCTTTGTCAACATTCACCTCTTCAGTATAAGAGCGTTCCGCTTGTAATATTTTGATGATGGTAATTGGGATGAAACGCTGTTAACGTCGTCTCTTTCGCCGTTCGTATGGAGAGTTACAAGCGGAACGCTCTTATACTGAAGAGGTGAATGTTGACAAAGAATACCACAGTTCTGACGACGGAAGCTAAAGGATGGGTCATTCAGACACCCACTGGACATCCGAGGGGTCTGTGTAGAGGAGAAGAGAGGACTGGCCGTACTGAGTGAGTTAAAACATACCAGAGGTATAAGTACCTATAGTCGTGAGGGAGTGAATACACTGTGCCTTGTCACGCAGTCCCAAACCAAAATGGACCTCCATAGCAACATCATCATCGTCACTCTCCTCCTTTTTCATCATCATCAGTATAAACAAAGAGCCCCATCATCTGCACCGTAATGATGAAGAAGGAGGAAGATGACGATGATGATGTTGCTTTGGAGGTCCATTTTAGGGAAATGAAAGTTTGATTTTAAACTGATCTCGGCGATAATTATTTGAATTTTGAACTGTTGTACTTCTCAAGATATATTTTCCTGATGCAAGTTTCATCTGTTCTTCAAAGGGTAGTACTTTAATTTCTGTGTATGTTTAAAAAAAAAAAAAAAAGTTGAAGCATGAACTGGAACACCAACAGCAAGCTTATATACTTTACTATCCACACTTCGTAATTTTTTTAACATGCATTTTGGTGCAGAAAAGAATACCTCTTGTGCATAGGTTAGCTTTGAGCATACTAGCGATGTTGCAAGGTGGATAAGTACAGAGGTATCCTGACCTCAGTGTTGCCTGCTAACGATCTTTAAAAGGTTGAGGCTTTTTTCTAGCCTTTGTCAAGAGGTATTCCAAGTGTACATTCCTTGTGTGTGTGTGTTCATCTGCATCTGTGTGTACGTGCGTGCGCGTGTGTTCATATGCTCATGTGTGTGTGTGTGTGTGTGTGTGTGTGTGTGTGTGTGTGTTTGTGTGTGTGTGTGTGTTCAGTGTTCTCTCTCTCTCTCTCTCTCTCTCTCTCTCTCTCTCTCTCTCTCCCTCTCTCACTCTCTCTCTCTCAGTGTAAATGGATTTGGGATTGTGTGGATGTGTCAGGGAGTTGGATGTGAAGAAGGATTTGTTTCGGAATTCAAAGATAGACTAATTGCTTCATATAAACAAAACTGGCACTGTAAAATGGAAAGCACTGAGAAATATAGATGGTTTTATAGTTTTAAAAGTATATTTCAAACAGAAAAATATATCACAGTCATGACAAACAAGTGGCATTGAACAAGTCTCGCCAGATTGAGATCGAGAACGATTGGGTTAAATGCATATAAAAAATGGTTTCAAACTGAGCCCTCGTTACTCTCCCCTTGTCCGATGTGCGGTCATTTTAGGGAGAATGAGTTACATTTTTTGTTTAGTTGTAAAGCTTATGATGATATTCGAGAAAAATGTGTTGTATTTAAAACAAATTTAGAAAAGAATGAAGATATTTTTGGAGTGCTTAATCTAAATCATGAAACTTCACTACAGTCACTTGCAAAATATATTGCCGAAGCGAATAACATGCGACGAAAAAAAACCCAACAACAATAAAATAGTATCAGGTGTTGTTCATTGTGAAAATTGAAATATGTGTTGTCATTCTCATATGGAAAATATTCATGTTACACATTTATATATGTTGGTTTTTTGGGTGTTTTTTTTTCTCTCTCTACATCACATTACTTTGAATGGATGGTCGAACTGCACTTAGTTGCAGAGATTGACTGATTTCGTTTTGGATTTGGATTTAATTAATATTATTACTTTTGATACATGTTGTTATTTGTATTATGAACCTCCATGTCATTAGGGCTGTAAAGCTATTGACATTAAAGTGTTCAGTGTTCTCTCTCTCATTGTTCAGTATTTTATCTCTCTCTCTCTCTCCCTCTGTGTGTGTGTGTGTGTGTGTGTGTGTGTGTTCTCTCTCTGTTCAGTGATTCTTTTTTTCTCTCTCCCTCTGTGTGTGTGTGTGTGTGTGTGTGTGTGTGTGTGTGTGTGTTCTGTGTTCTCTCTCTCACTCTCTCTCACTCTCTCTCCATATATCTATCTATCTGTGTACGTCCGTCAAGGCACCTGACCCGACGCTAATGGATGCAATCTCTGCGGAAAGCCACTCAGATGTCCCGCTAATGGCAGATTGGATGAATCCGATACATTAAAACGCCTAGATCATTCCTCTCTCTCTCTCTCTCTCTCTCTGTCTCTATCTCTGTGTGTCTCTTTGTCTGTCTGTCTGTCTCTATCTCTCTGTCTCTATCTCTTTGTCTGTCTCTATCTCTCTGTCTCTATCTCTGTGTGTCTCTCTGTCTGTCTGCCTGTCTCTCTCTGTCTCTATTTCTCTCTCCCTCTCTATCTCTCTGTCTCTATCTCTGTGTGTCTCTCTGTCTGTCTCTATCTCTCCCCCCCCCCTCTCTCTCTATCTGTCTGTCTCTTATTGTTTGTCTTTATTTTATGTTTTTATCTGTCTGTCTGTCTGTCTGTCTGTCTATCGATCTATCGATCGATCGATCTATCTGTGTATTGGATGTGAGGCAGGGAGGGGGTGGGGGTGAGTGAGTGATAGAGGAGGGTAGAAGTGAGGGACTGGGGGGAGAAAAGAAGGGTCAGAGAAAGAGACAGAGAAAGAGAGTGACAGAGAGCCACAGAGAGTGAGACAGAGAAAGAGACAGAGCCAGACAGAGAGAGAGACACACACACACACACAGAGACCGAGACAGAGAGACCGAGACAGAGAGACAGACAGAGAGAGAGAGACCGAGACAGACAGACAGACAGAGAGAAAGAGACAGAGACAGACAGAGAGAGAGAGAGAGACCGAGACAGATAGAGAGACAGACAGAAAGAGAGAGAGACACAGAGAGAGAGAGAGAGAGAGAGAGAGAGAGAGACAGACAGAAAGAGAGAGAGAAAGAGACAGACAGATAGAGAGGCAGAGACAGAGAGATTCTCTGTGTATGTATAGGCCAAGACCGTGTACTGAAGTATGTGATTGTGAATTCGGATTTTGACGGGCGCAAAAGCAGAATGGTTAAAGCGTTGGACTTTCAATCTGAGGGTCCCGGGTTCGAATCACGGTGACGGCGCCTGGTGGGTAGAGGGTGGAGATTTTTACGATCTCCCAGGTCAACATATGTGCAGACCTGGTAATGCCTGAACCCCCTTCGTGCGTATACGCAAGCAGAAGATCAAATACGCACCTTAAAGATCCCGTAATCTATGTCAGCGTTTGATGGGTTATGAAAACAAGAACATGCCCATCATGCACCCCCCCGAAAGCGGAGTATGGCTGCCTACATGGCGGGGTAAAAATAGTCATACACGTAAAAGCTCACTCCCGTATATACGAGTGAACGTGGGAGTTGCAGCCCACGAACGCAGAAGAGAAAGAAGACGAAGAAGAATTCTGATTTTTATGAACATAAGCTATCAATGCATGTGAACATCCAAAAACAGTCAAACCAATACATAAGTAAAACAACACTACGGTTTAGTATGTTGCACAATAAATAAAATAAAAAGTTCTCGCGAAGCTTACAGTTTCTCTGAATTTGAAAGCCTTCCGTTAAAATACAGACTTATTTTCCTACGAATTTCAGAAGAGGTTAATGATTATCCAAATTTGTTTTATGCTGTGTAACGTTGTCTTTGATATTTACGTGTAATAAATTCTTCTCGGGTGTTCCTTAAAGATGGCCAATAAAGAACAAAGTGCATCTCATTACCTTGTGAGGCTTTACATAATGGACAGGTCAAATTACTATCATTACATGTTCTGTATCTATATTGGTGGACCGACATAATTCCGAAATACATAATCAAAATTTTGTTGTATGTCTTGAATGGCTCTTCATATTCTAACAGCAAGTGATACTTCATGTCAAGCAAATTGCAAACACTCTTATAAAAGAAAGAAAAAAAAAACACACAAAAAAACGCACATTATTTTCTATGCCATCAGACCATTTCTGCCACCTACAGTCAATCAGTTAATCGTTGGTGAAAACAAACAACAACAACAACAAAAATAATAATAATAATAATAATAATAATAATAATAATAATAATAAAAATAAACGACTGAATACTGCCAACAGCTTGGTTTAACTCTCTCCATACGAACGACGAAAGGGACGACGTTAACAGCGTTTCACCCCAATTACCACCATCAAAATATTGCAAGCGGAAGGCTCTTATACTGAAGAGGTGAATGTTGACAAAGAATACCACAATTCTGACGACGGAAGCTAAAGGTTGGGTCATTCAGACACCCACTGGACATCCGAGGGGTCTGTGTAGAGGAGAAGAGAGGACTGGCCGTACTGAGTGAGTTAACCAAAGAAATCCAAACCCACACCAGAACAAACACTGACGAATCTTGGTTCACTCTTCATCTACACACAACATTATTGTATGCTTTATCATTACATACATACGGTCTCTACAGTCACAGGCAACGCTGCTTGGTCCAAGCAGACAGCCCGATTAGACATTAGGTCGGGTATACTCTATCCATGGTCAGCCATGACCGAAGGTGGCCTACTACTACTGCTATCATTACATGTTCTGTATTCATACTGGTGGACCGCCAATTCTGAAATACATCATCAAAATCTTGCTGTATGTCTCTTAATATTCTAACAGCAAGGGACGCTTCAGGCCAAGCGAATTACAAATCTTCAACCTAAAAATAAAGAAAAAAAGTATTCAGAGCAAAGATACGGATTAACAATGAACAGCAGTTTTATCTTTGTATTTATTTATATATTTATTTAGTTTTATTCCTTTTTTTTCATATTTAGATATTCATTTACGTCTTTATTTGTTTAATTATTCATTCTTTTTTTTTTTCTTTTTTTTTTTTCTCAAGGCCTGACTAAGCGCGTTGGGTTACGCTGCTGGCCAGGGATCTGCTTGACAGATGTGGTGTAGCGTATATGGATTTGTCCGAACACAGTGACGCCTCCTTGAGCTACTGATACTGATACTATTGCTTGATGTTCTGCTATCCCCCATCCTCCATTTGTAAATAATCTAAGCGGATACATCTAACTGCTGAAACGAAGTATATCGGATATCTATTCGTTTCACAATGAACTAAATCATTGGGCGTTTGACAATCTACAAAAAAAAAGAAGAAAAAAAAAGGGAAAGATTATTCATAGCAAAGATACGGCTTTACAATAAACAGGAGCGTTACCCAATCCCCTTAATTCCGAACTGTATTGTGATACCGGTTGTACTTTGTGCATCAATTAGCCTGATAAATGAATCAAAAGGGAGACAAACCAGCAAGACTACCCGACTAATGTTAATACCATGTGTCATGTAATACCTTGTAAATCTCGTCTCAAAACTCACCTTTTCCCTCAGCAGGAAGTTCAATTGTGGCAGGTCCACTTCCTTTGCGTTAGCTGTGCTTGACTATGTATGTATACATATGTATGTGTACATAACTACATGCATGTGTATGAATGTGTATTGTGTGCGCGTGCGTTTATGTAAGTTTGTGCCTGCCTATGTGCGCGTATGTGTTAGGGTAGCTGTTAGATACACATGTATTGTTAAAATGTATGTACGCAGTGTGTGTGTGTGTGTGTGTGTGTGTGTGTGTGTGTGTGTGTGTGTTAGTCATATTTTGGTGTGTGTATGTAACATAGATGTAATGTTTTATGTTAACAAAGCGTTTTTGTAAAGCACCTAGAGCAGATTTCTGGATAGTGTGCTATATAAGTATCCATTATTATTATTATTATTATTATTATTACCCACCGCACAGACATAGACGCACAAACACGCGTACATGTAAGCGTGATCACCCTGCCAAATTTTACCAACAACCGATGTGCCTAACTTACCATCAGTGTTCATATTATTATTATGTGTTTTGTCACACTACGAAAATGATACGTATACCTATGTTTGACAGTGAACAACTGACTTGATTGATAAAAAAAAAAAGATTGCATTGTGAGTGGGTAACAATAGTTCTTCATCAATTTCAGAAAAGCAGCAAAAGCTTCAACTGTTCTGAGTGCTCGATTGGAAGGTGAACCTCGTGAAAATTGGCTTCATTTAATTTACTTCCCGAACAAAAACAATAAGGTGCATTCCTGCTCGTGGAAGATGAACCTCGTGAAAATTGGCTTCATTTAATTTACTTCCCGCCAAAGAATCGACTGGAAATTTCTGACGTGGAACAAAAACAATAAGGTGCATTCCTGCTCGTGGAAGATGAACCTCGTGAAAATTGGCTTCATTTAAAGTACTTCCCGCCAAAGAATCGACTGGAAATTTCTGACGTGGAACAAACACAATAAGGTGCATTCCTGATCTTGGCATCACCAACTCAAGAGTACGACACATGCTATTGAGTCACTGGAATTATGGGGTGCTCACATTTCCCAACATGCTTCATCAAATTACTGCACTTTCGTTACGATTATGATTATTATTATCATTATTATTATTATTATTATCATCATCATTATTATTATTATTACCATAATTATTGGAATAAACAGTAGATGAAAGACAGGTGTGAGGGCTAGTAGCAAATGAGAATAATTATTTCCATTTTAAGTACATAAAACAATACGTATCTATTTTTCATTATTATTTTTTATTATATTATTATTATTTAGTTAGTTATTTATTTAGTTATTTATTTATATATATATATTTATTTATTATTATTTTTTTTGTACGCCTATAGTTGACTTTATCAAGTTTTTGCGCCTTATACATATTATTAGTAGTGGTAGTTCATTTTTTTTTTTTTGTATTTACATTTTTTTTCTTTTCTTTTTTTGTTCTCAAGGCCTGACTAAGCGCGTTGGGTTACGCTGCTGGTCAGGCATCTGCTTGGCAGATTTGGTGTAGCGTATATGGATTTGTCCGAACGCAGTGACGCCTCCTTGAGCTACTAAAACTTAAACTGAAACTGCAATTAATGGAAAGAAGGTAAGTTTGAACAAGAAACGGTAATAGTCAACGGAAATAAAATGATTAGATGCGTATCAAAACAAGAAATATTCAAATGCAGCCAGGTTGGAAGAAAAAAAAGAAAAAAAGTCTTGAGACACGTAACTATTGTCCGGTTGTTGTTTTTTCGTTGTTTTTTTTTTCGTTTTTTTCTTTCTAAATCTAAGATCATATCATTTTCACGGCATAAACACACAACTCTGGCCAGGTACAGAAAGCCTACAAAATAGTGGGTAAAAAACAACAACAGCAACAACAAAAAACAACTAGATAAATCGATAGATGAATAAAAGAAATAATAATAAATTTACAAATAAATGGGAATTTTTCATATATGCCAGATAAACAAATAAAGTAATTAAGTTGAAATTAAGAAATTGATCACAGACACACAGATGACAAATAACTAAACACATGCAATCAATAGATTAAGACAGCTTATGATATTCAGCAGAGTTAATTTTAGCACATTAACTCACTCAGTACGGCCAGTCCTCTCTTCTCCTCTACACAGACCCCTCGGATGTCCAGTGGGTGTCTGAATGACCCAAACTTTAGCTTCCGTCGTCAGAATTGTGGTATTCTTTGTCAACATTCACCTCTTCAGTATAAGAGCCTTCCGCTTGCAATATTTTGATGACGGTAATTGGGGTGAAACGCTGTTAACGTCGTCTCTTTCGCCGTTCGTATGGAAAGAGTTAAACAAAGAACAAAAACTAATGCAGCCAATAGGGTAAAAATGTATTCGGATAAACAATTAGAACACACTGTGGTTAAAAAAAAAGAGAAGAATTTATGATCAAAGAGAGACACAGACAGACAAAGAGAGACAGAGGCAGAGACAAAGACATACAGAGACAGAGACATAGACAGAAAGAATGAGAGACAGACAGACAGGCACGGAAAGAGAGAGAGACAGAGAGAGAGAGGGAGGAGAGAGAGAAACAGAGAGAGAGAGAGAGAGGGGGGCAGAGAGAGAGAGAGAACAAACGAACGAACGAAATTTTATTTTACGAGGGTAAAGGAGTAAGCACAAAGTACTTGTTCACATCCAGCCCTATGGGCAAGAATAATAATTGAGAAAAAAAAAATCAAAAAAAAAAAAAAAAAATCAAGAGTCAATTCACAACACCAACATCAAAATTACATAAGCATGTGCAAACATAAGCATAGAACTTATGTCCAAGACAATA
>NC_134903.1:9354793-9362293 GCF_041734735.1 Babylonia areolata | reverse complement strand
CCCATGCCCCAAAAGGACCCCTCTCTCTCTCTCTCTCTCTCCTCAGCTTTTCAACTAATGTCATTAAACAGTTCAGTGTTCAGTGTTTAATGTTCTCTCTCTCTCTCTCTCTCTCTCTCTCTCTCTCTCTCTCTATATATATATATATATATATATAAAGTAGGTATACTTTTGAATAAAGTAGGTAGGAAAAGACGAGTTCATGATCTCTGCACATGGAGCTGGTTCCAGACAGTTCGGGCCAGGATAAGAGAAAGAACTACTGACCGAAGGACTTTGTTCTGACAGAGGGGAGGGGGCCACACACACACACACACACACACACACTCTCTCTCTCTCTCTCTCTCACACACACATACACACACACACACACTCTCTCTCTCTCTCTCTCACATACACACAAACACACACACACACAAACACATACACACACGCTCACACACAACCACCACCACAAGAACCACCAACACCACCAACATCAAGCTCAAACAATAAGTTTGTGACTTTTTGTTTTGTCTTAAAGGTAAAAGTGACTAAACGAAATATACAGTATATGGGTGATAGTCGTCAGACACTATAATTATCATCTGTTGTTTCGGAGTTCATGGATACTGAAGTTCATCATTATTTTCTGCAGTGATGCAAGTGAAAAGCTTCTTATCTTTCCATCCATATGTATAGAATTTTATATATATATATATATATATATATATATATATATATATAGGAACACATGCGTCAAAACTATATTATTATGATGTATTAACGTCGATCGTTTTAACCTGGTCTGTCAGTCTGATAATGATGACTTTCCTTATCCGTTCTCTGCTTGTCTCCTTTGATGTCTCTAGGTCTAACCCCTCATTTATTTTCCCACTGCACTCTCTCTCTCTCTCTCTCTCTCTCTCTCTCTCTCTCTCTTGGTAATGATGATGATGATGATGACAATGATAATGGTAATAATAATAATAATAATGATGATGATAATGATAATAGGAAGAAGAAGAAGAAGTGGAAGAAGAAGAGGAAGAAGAAGAGGAAGAAGAATGTCGATCCTACTACTACTGCTACTGTTGTTGTTGTTGCTGCTGCTGCTGCTGCTGCTGCTGCTGCTGCTGCTGCAACTACTACTTATACTACAACTGATGAAGGTGATGATCATATTCATGATAATCATAATCATATTAATTTCTAGTCGTAATCATAATATTGATAATGTTTATGATAGGTACTTACATGGCTCAAACTCTCCACATTCTGATAAAACTATGGTACTTACATAGCCCAAACTATCCATAGTACGATACTTACATATCTCAAACCCTCGATATAGTGATAACAATATGTAGTTACATGGCCCACACCTATCCATATATTGATAACAATATGACACTTACATGGTTGAAACTCTCAATATATTGATAACAATATGGTACTTTCGTGGCTCAAACTTTTCAGACATTGATTACAATATGGTTCTTTACATAGACCCAACTCTTAGTATAGTGATAACAATATGGTACTTACGTGGCTCAACCATTTCATACAGTGATTACAGAAGGGTTCTTTACATGGTTCAAACTCTCATTATATTAATAACAATATGATACTTAAGTGGCTCAAACTTTTCATACATTGATTACAAAATGGTTCTTTACATGGTTCAAACTCTCAATATATTGATAACAATATGGTACTTATGTGGTTCAAACTTTTCATACATTGATTACAATATGGTACATATATGGTTCAAACTCTCAATATATTGACAACAATAGGTTATTACGTGGCTCAAACTTTTCATACATTGATTGCAATATGGTTCTTTACATGGTTCAAACTATCAATATATTGATAACAATATGGTGCTTTCGTGGTTCAAACTTTTCATACACTGATTACAATATGTTTTTTTTTTACATGGTTCAAACTATCAATATATTGATAACAATATGGTACTTACGTGGCTCAAACTGTTCATACATTGATTGCAATATGGTACTTACATGGTTCAAACTCTCAATATATTGATAACAATATGGTACTTACGTGGCTCAAACTTTTCATACATTGATTACAATATGGTTCTTTACATGGTTCAAACTCTCAATATATTAATAACAATATAATACTTACGTGGCTCAAACTTTTCATACATTGATTACAATATGGTTCTTTACATGGTTCAAACTCTCAATATATTGATAACAATATGGTACTTACGTGGCTCAAACTTTTCATACATTGATTACAATATGTTGTTGTTTTTTTACATGGTTCAAACTATCAATATATTGACAACAATATGGGACTTTAGTGGCTCAAACTTTTCATACATTGATTGCAATATGGTACTTACATGGTTCAAACTCTCAATATATTGATAACAATATGGTACTTACGCGGCTTAAACTTTTCATACATTGATTACAATATGGTTCTTTACATGGTTCAAACTCTCAATATATTAATAACAATATGGTACTTACGTGGCTCAAACTTTTCATACATTGATTACAAAATGGTTTTTTTACATGGTTCAAACTCTCAATATATTGATAACAATATGGTACTTACGTGGCTCAAACGTTGCATACACTGATTACAATATGGTTTTTTACATGGTTCAAACTCTCAATATATTAATAACAATATAATACTTACGTGGCTCAAACTTTCCATACATTGATTACAAAATGGTTCTTTACATGGTTCAAACTATCAATATATTGATAACAATATGGTACTTACGTGGCTCAAACTTTTCATACAGTGATTACAATATAGTTTTTTACATGGTTCAAACTCTCAATATATTGATAACAATATGGGACTTACGTAGCTCATCTTTTCATACATTGATTGCAATATGGTACTTACATGGTTCAAACTCTCAATATATTGATAACAATATGGGACTTACGTGGCTCAAACTTTTCATACACTGATTACAATATTTTTTTTTTACATGGTTCAAACTCTCAATATATTGATAACAATATGGGACTTACGTGGTTCAAACTTTTCATACATTGATTACAATATGGTACATACATGGTTCAAACTCTCAATATATTGATAACAATATGGTACTTACGTGGCTCAAACTGTTCATACATTGATTACAATATGGTTCTTTACATGGTTCAAACTCTTCATATAGTGATAACAGTATGGTACGTACGTGTTTTGAAAACAGTACGGTACTTACATGGTTTAAAAACTCATATATTTCTCCCTGTCTCGTTGTCTGTCCGTCCCTGTCTGTCTGTCTGTCTCTCTGTGTCTCTCTCTTTATTTCTGTTTATCATCTGTACATGTCCTTGTACTCTTCAGGTATGCTATTGATGTACTGAGTTACGATTATTAATTTTGATGTACGTGCTTAATTTTTTTTTTTCAGGGGTGGGGTGGGGGTGGGTGTGGGGGAGTAGGAGATGTGTGTGTGTGTGTGTGTGTGTGTGTGTGTGTGTGTGTGTGTGTGTGTGTGAAGAATTTGTTTTTATGCATGCATTTATTTACCCCCCCTCCCCCTCTGACCTCCGAGAGACAGGCGAAAAAAAAAAAGCAAAAAAAAGCGATTGTAGCATATTCCGTTACCCACGTCAAATAAGAATTAATGTCGTTCGTTCGTTCGTTCTCTATCTTTCTTCCAAATCCTCTACTGCCATTCTAATTGTATTTTTGTCCCTATCTGTCTGTCTGTCTGTCTGTCTCTCTGTCTCTGTCTCTCTGTCTCTGTCTGTCTGTCTCTGTCTGTCTACTGTCTGTCTGTCTGTCTCCCTCTCTCACTTTTGACGTTTGCATATAATATCCAGATATTTGACTCTTCATTGCATACTGCACACAAGTGTGCTGCCGACATCGATCGATTACTTTTCAGAACAGGAAATGAAATGAAAAATATATATAATCACACACACACACACGCACCCATCCCTCATCCCACCCACACACACCACACACACACACACACACACACACACACACACACACACCACACTGTCACGGAGAACATAATGGTTCCGATTTTTTTGTTTTCCTTTTTACGTTTACGGAAGGGGGTTCGAATCCGTCTCATCCTCTCTATCTTCTCTCATGGCAGGCAAAGTTTGCGGAGGCTGTGTGGGTCGCTGGATTATTTTTAGAGGCGGGTGTGTTGCTTATGTGCGTGTTTTTCATCGTATGTGTTCCCCTTGGTGGCTGGGCGTTTGAGCGTGGAGAGAGATCGTGTTGTTGTGTCATGTTTTCTATGTTTGATAAGTGTCTCGTGCAAATGAACGAGAAAAAAAAATATATATATATAATTATAGGAAGCTGAGTGAGCAGAGTGAGCGGAGTTCTAGTACTTCCAATGCTCCTTGCCGGTTTTTCCCTTGCTTCACTCGAAGAGAGTCAGTCCTTGGCGAAGGACGGTGATGGAACCAAGCGCATAGCCGCTGCTATCCTTCCCTCTGTAAACGACTTCATGTCCGCCAGATGGGACTGTTCTTCGTTTCTCTGTTTCTGTGTTAGCACCCGTTCGTTCATCTACACAACACTGTGTGTTGCTGGCCAGTGGGTGGTTTTTGACTCACTTGTGTAAACAAAGTGAGTCTATGTTTTAACCCGGTGTTCGGTTGTCTGTGTGTGTGTGTGTGTGTGTGTGTGTGTGTGTGTGTGTGAGTGTGTGTGCCCGTGTGTCTGTGTGTCCGTGGTAAACTTTAACATTGACATTTTCTCTGCAAATACTTTGTCAATTGACACCAAATTAGGCATAAAAATAGGAAAAAATCAGTTCTTTCCAGTCATCTTGTTTAAAACAATATTGCACCTCTGGGATGGGCACAAAAAATAAATAATGAAGCCTAATTATATGTAAACTGCATTTACTGTTATATTTATATTTTTTTGTATTCTCTAAACTTGACACTTTGATCTGATATTCTGACCCAACAACAAGTAGCAGTCATTATTATCATTTTTTGTTCAAACAGGAACTTCTTTTGCTAAGCATGGAAGTTTTATTTATTTTTTTGCAAACGTTTTGGTGCAGATAGTTAAAAAAAAAAGGGAAATTACTCTGTAATTAATGCTAGGGGACTTAATTTGCTTTAAACTGATCTTTCTCATCTTACATTTTGAAATTATACTCAATACATAAAAAGCTTGGATTTTTAAAAAAAAGTGTATCACAAGTGAGTCTTGAAGGCCTTGCCTCTCTTGTTGTCCTTAGTCCCGTCAGTGAGTCTCCACAGTTTTCAGTTTCACTTTCTCAAGGAGGCGTCACTGCGTTCGGACAAATCCATACACGCTACACCACATCTGTTGAGCAGATGCCTGACCAGCAGCATAACCCAACGCGCTTAGTCAGGCCTTGAGTGCATGCTTACATATTTGTGTACCTATGAAAGTGGATTTCATTTTTTACGTAATTTCGCCAGAGGACAACACTCTCGTTGCCATGGGTTCTTTTTCAGTGCGCCAAGTGCGTGCTGCACACGGGACCTCGGTTTATCGTCTCATCCGAAAGACTAGACGCTCAGTTTGATTTTCCAGTCAAACTTAGGAGAAAGGGCGAGAGCGGGATTCGAACCCACACCCTCACGGACTCTCTGTATTGGCAGCTGAGCGTCTTAACCATTCTGCCACCTTCCTCCGACAAATGTAAGGAGTCTCCACAGTTGACAGCATCTTGGTCTGGGGTTCTGCCTTGTGCGCGTCTTCGAGGTGTTAGTGCCTCAGTGTCCGGTCGTGGTGCAACGTCACGTCGCTCTAGGTAGGAACTTTTGTTCCAGACCTGTTGTTTATGTAGTGTTGTTTTTTTTCCCGCGTGTTTCATTGTTACGTTTGTATTTTCTGTCTCCGGTTTGTTGTGAGCATACTTCAGTCATTTCTACTATAGTTATTTATTGTGAAAGTTATGAGCCTGTGAAGGGGAGTTGAGGTGTCATGTTTTGCTTCAATGGTATCTTTATACAATGAGTGGAAATGTAAGGAGTAAATGTTGAAATTTGAGAGTTGGGGAGGAGCTACATTTTTGTGACATTGTCTGCCCAAGTGGTAGTTTTTTTTTCGTTTTTTTTTTTTCAATGGGGGGGGAGATATCTTGCTTTTCACGTGCTCAAGACAATTTTATTGGACATTTTAAGGTTTAAGGAGTGCGTCCAACTAGACGCCACGAGTTAACATCGGGAGTAAACTCATTCTTACGGAAAAAAACAACAACAACAAAAAACAAACAATACTGCTGATATGGTAAATGATTTGTATTTATGACATTTGAAACATTGGAAAGAAAGGGATGTCTTGCTTTTGTTTGTTCACATTAGAATATTGGACACATGAACACAGAAGTGTTGCTGACGCTGGCGGACTGAAGACAGGCCCTCAGAATGGAAAACTGCCAGCGTAGGAGCCCTCAGAAAGGGAGATAATTGTCTATTTTTACGGCGTCGAAGCGGCGAGGCGTGCGGAAAGATGCAGGCAACCATTGATAAAATAGCAACTATAAACGTATGTTCTTAATATTTGTAAAAAAAAATGATATCTCTTGAAATATCATTATTCATCAATGGTTTGGGGGGTTGCCAATGTGTCTTTCGATACGCTCCTCGCTGGTTGCCGCTAGTTTGGTTGGAATTTCAGTTGTAACATGGTGGTTCCAGACCACCCGCCTCTCAGTGCCGGCGACGGATCCGCTGAGGGCTCCTCCGCTGGCAGTTTTCCATACTTAGGGCCTGTCTTCAGTCCGCCAGCGTCAGCAACACTTCTGTGTTTGTGTCCAATATTCTAATGTGAACAAACAAAAGCAAGACTATCCTGTGCTTCTACATTCATTGTATTATTTCATTTTGTTTTCCAAAGTCTTTTGGTCAGTCGTCTTTCTTGATTGTTTTCACAATATGTACCTGCGGAAAGAGAGTGAAAGTTGGACTAAAAACCCGACGGGCGCAATAGCCGAGTGGTTAAAGCGTTGGACTGTGAATCTGAGGGTCCCGGGTTCGAATCACGGTGACGGCGCCTGGTGGGTAAAGGGTGGAGATTTTTACGATCTCCCAGGTCAACATATGTGCAGACCTGCTTAGTGCCTGAACCCCCTTCGTGTGTATATGCAAGCAGAAGATCAAATACGCACGTTAAAGATCCTGTAATCCATGTCAGCGTTCGGTGGGTTATGGAAACAAGAACATACCCAGCATGCACACCCCCGAAAGCGGAGTATGGCTGCCTACATGGCGGGGTAAAAACGGTCATACACGTAAAAGCCCACTTGTGTGCATACGAGTGAACGCAGAAGAAGAAGACTAAAAACCCCATAGAGCCATACCTGTTTTTGACATTGGTGAGGGTGCGGCTGAGGCTGAGATTCCGTGCCTCTAAGTGGTTAGCTGTTTGGAATGACTGTATGATCTCACTTATCGGTGCCCTTGTGGTACTATGTGGGAAGAAGAAGGCTGTTGGGTTTTATCTCTTTGCTCTTTATGATTATATATATATATATATATATATATATATATA
>NC_134903.1:9347293-9349793 GCF_041734735.1 Babylonia areolata | reverse complement strand
TACCAACCTACCTACATACATACATACATGCGCACGTATGTGCATGCATACATACATACATACATACATACATACATACGATATTATCATCTTAGACATGGATATACATACTTTCAGACATGTAGAGAGATACATACATACATACATACATACATAGTTAATGAGAACATTTACTGATGTAACCAGTCCAGGTATCGCTTTCGTGTGGCAGACTGTGCTATTACCAACTAAAAAGATCAAGCATACTGATACCATGCCAGACCTCGATTAGGGATAGGAGGGGAGGGGGGTGGTGAGGGAGGGGGAGAGGAGGGGAGGAACGGTGGGTGGGTCTGGGGGTGGGGGGGGTTGCACAAGAACCTTGGCTACACCGGGCATTGCCATGACGACCAAAACACTGTGGTGACAGTGATGACGCCAGTGATGTTCAAAGCCATGTGCGTCACGAACATCTGCGACAGGGAAGGGGTGTGTGGGTGGGGGAGGGGACGGGGTGTGCTTGTGGGGGGTGGGGGGGGGGGGGGGGGGGGGGGGGGGGGGGGGGGGGGGGGGGGGGGGGGCATGAGGGGCTGGTTTAATCACAAGTTTGGCTAAATCGTGATTGGATTGGTTTAGGATTTGAATTAGATTGCGTTTGGTTTACGGCTTTGGTTTCAATTATGTGTGTGTTGCGTTTGTTGGGGGGTGGGGGTGGGGGGGGGGGTGGGGGTGGGGGGGGGGGGGGGGGCGTTGGATGATGACGTGTGTGTGTATGTGTTATTTCTTTGTGTCCTTATTTCTTTTCTTTTTTTATTTTACGTTCACATTTATTGTATGGCTCGAATCGCAATGAACTTAATGACAAAAAAAATCTACATCCACCACCACCACCACCACCACCACCGCAACAACAACAACAACAACAACAAGAACTACTACTACGACTACTACTACTACTGTATCTGAAAGCATGGCATTGTCTGACATTGCTCAAAATCTATACACTGATACAGTTTATGGTTTGTTAATGTGTATCAATAAATGTAAACTTGACAAACGCAGAGCCAATTTGCCAGCCTTTGAAAGATAGAAACAAAAGAAGACCACGTGTAGTGCAAAAGTAGAAAACACATTCCTTGGTTCCAGAATAATGTAGTTTTCATACAGCATATGGGTCATAAAAAATCGTCAATATATGAATGTCGATTTATGGTTAGGGCAAAGGTATACCTAAAATAGTTGTCCATGTGTGTGCTATATGCATGTGAGCCTATATTGAACGTGTCTATATTTCTTTTGTTTCGTCTGTCTGTTTATTAATCTGTTTGAAAGAGAGGTTGATTTATTTGTTGACTTGTCATTTGTTTTATCGTTTGTTTTTATTAAGAATGTTTTGCAAATCTTCTTCTCCTTCTTCTTCTTTCTCCTCCTCTAAGAATCATTATTGATACTAGTGTTCTTCTTCCTCCTCTTCTTGTACTTTTTTTGTTTCACTCTCCACCCCCGAAAGCGGAGTATGGCTGCCTACAAGGCGGGGTAAAACGGTCATACACGTAAAAGCCTCACTGTGTACATACGAGTGAACGCGGGAGTTGCAACCCAATAACGTAGAAGAAGAAGAAGTTTCGCTCTTTTCCCTGTTTTTTCCTTCCTTTTCTACTATCACATCAACAACACCTGCAAGTTTGCATTGCAGCAATCCGAGATTGTCTTGTGTTAGGTGTTCAGTTATCCTGCTACACTGAAATTGTGCATTGCAATGGAATTTCTATACAGCAACAAATAAAATGATGTTTCCCTGAAATAATTTTAATGTAAACTGAGCAGAGGTCTTTCCCATATGGAATCAACGTGTAAACGGATACTTGAAAGTGTGTCTGTATTATCATCAGGTCGTAAACTGGGCATTATAATATCACATGGATCAACGTTTGAATTAATATCTATTGCTCTGCCCGTGTTCATTTCGATGTGGAATGATTTGATATTCGGATCAATATATTCGTTGTAGTTACTCACTGTAAAAAAAAACAGCAACAACAAACAAACAATAAACCACCACCACCACCACCACCAACAACAAAAAGAGGCAGAGCCTTCAAGACTCCAACACTTGTGCATCGCGCTTTATCCAGTCAAGGTATCATGGGGAGAGGAAACAACAACAACAACAACAACAACAAAATCGTTGAAAACTGCTCTGTATTCAATATAATATGTAAAACAAGAGAGGCAAGGCCTTCAAGACTCACTTGTGATAAATTAAGTCCCCTAGCATTAATTACAGAGTAATTTCCCTTCTTTACTATCTGCACCAAAACGTTTGCAAAATAAATAAAACTCCATGCTTAGCAAAAGAAGTTCCTGTTTGAACAAAAAAAATGATAATAATGACTGCTTTTGTTGTTGAGTCAGAATATCAGATCAAAGTGCCAAGTTTAGAGAATACAAAAAATATAAATATAACAGTAAATGCAGTTTGCATATAATTAGGCTTCATTTTTTATTTTTTGCGCCCATC
>NC_134903.1:9327293-9342293 GCF_041734735.1 Babylonia areolata | reverse complement strand
TCACACATTAAAGATTTTATGTTTAGTGGACCCTGTTTCATCTTTTTCCCCCCAGATATGACTTTTCAAAATATTCCATCCGCCTAAACCGAGGGCTGAGTGTTTTATCGTAATCATTTTTTTTTTAGCTCTAAAACGTCTTCAGAATGTTTACTGTAAGTGATATTCAAATATACTCAGCGCTTTAAAAATTCTTATATACGATTCCCTATCACTGCTTACATCACAACATAACAACATGTAATCTAAATACTATAATTTCGAAATACATCACAAACTGGAGGGTAAAACTGGGTCTCTTTGGTGGCATTTCCATCATTTATGGAATGATTTTGATTGACTGATGGATAAGTATTTTTATTTATTTAAAACCTTGATTTTGGTTGATTGTTCCAATCGCAGTTTTAATATTTTTAGCAATTTTTCTTCTTGTGCTTTCCCTCGTCGCTGTGTGACTACCGTCCACATGTAAAACAGTGGGTTGAGGGCAGCACTGAGAGGTGACATGAACACAACCAGGGTTCCATGGATCTTGTCTGATACAGTGACACCACCTGCTGACATCACCGTGACCAGGCCAAATGAAACCCAGCAAACTGCAGTCATTGCGGCCACTTTTCTCATCAGGTGGACTGAGGTATAAACTGATCTCTTTGCTGGGTCAAGTACAATTCTGCATTTTGGTGTAAGTTTGCCAGTGACCATTTGGACAGCCGCAGTCATTATGCTTATGATGAAATTGGTTACTGCAGTAACACTGAACCACCTGAACTCGTGGTTAGACCTGTAATGTTGAAATAAAGCCAGACGACATAGACCAGACTGACCAGAGAGGCCCCAGTGTGACAGTCCTGGAAGAAACGGTATGATAGACAAGGACATTCCAACAAACCAAACTATCACACATGTCGAAGTCATCACACACTTATTGAATGCCAACACATTATTTGGGAAATAAAGAACGATCATGTGATTCAGACTGATTATCAAGATGATGAAAACAGACACCTCATTGGACAGAAAAAAAAGAAAACCATTCACTTTACATGCTACACTTTCGATCCATGCGTTTTCAAACAGGATATATTTTCCATGAAACACGATATTTGCTACCAAGACAATGCCAAGATGACTCCCCATACATATATCTGCAAAGTTTAGATGGGCAAAGGCCATAAGAGAATTCGTTCCAAACAGTTCTGTGACAGTGAATGAAGACAGAAGGCAAACCAGACTGCCCACAACAGCAACAACACACAGAATCCAGAAGAGATACGTGTGCAGTTCTGATGGAATCAATGTCTGGCACGAAGGGAATACAACTGGAGCTGCTACACACTTTAAGCTTGTTTGTTCAGGAAGTATGTGATTACAGCAAATCCTATAATCTGATGAGAAGATGTATTTCAAATGACATGTCCTGGAGAACAAATCGAAAGGAAAGTTTATAAGCGGATTTTCTCTTATGTCCAATTCTGTCAGTTGAGGTATTCCTCTAAAGCCTCTAACTCCAATGTTTTTCATATCACAAAAGGATATATTCAGATACCTTACATAGGGTAAATAAATAAACACTTCACTGTTAAGCAAGTCAAGGTAAGTTTTCGACATATCTACCCTCCTCAGTGAATAATGAATGTGCTTCAACAGTTTATCTGTCATTTCCTGTAGAGGGTTATTGGCTAAGGATATCGTTCTCAAATTAGGCAGCCAAAGAAAAACAGTCATATCAAGCGATCTCAGATGGTTGTTGGCAAGACTGATGGACTGCAAGTTCATGAGTTTCACACCTGACACATTCTGCAGGGAACAAAAGGACAGACTCAGATAAACCAGATATGCATTTTGTATGAAATCTGTCAATGTCATTCCTGACCCTGTGATATCCACGTGACGAAGAGAAGTAAAGGAATGAACGGGGAATGTTTGATCACACCTGAAAGAATAACCCTTACACTGACAACCATCAGGACAGGTCACATTACACATCAGTTCATCATCCAGTTGTGGACACTGGCCCCAACCATCACACAGATGAAAGGTATGTACGCAAACTTTGGAGTCTTTACATTTGAAGAGGTAAGGACAAGGCGCTGTCTCACAGTGTAGTTCATCTTCTCCATAAACACAGTCAAAAAACCCATTGCATCGCGTATATACTGGAAGACAGTACAACCACTCAGCTGTACAGCGATAATGAGTGTTGGGACAAGAGTCTTCAGCTTTCATCACCTTCTGATGGAAGTAACCTGTACCATCTAAATTGATGTAAAAGTGTTGCCTCTTGAGTTCCTCTCGGAATGGGAAATGCAGTGTTTTGTGTTCTGGGCAGCTGATTTCATCAGAATCATCCAGACAGTCGGAATATTGATTGCAACGTTGGCTGTGCAATATGCACTGAGCATTAAAACACAGGAAACCAGTACATGAAGAACTTTCACAGAATGACTCATCACTGTTGTCTGCACAGTCCTCTCTAAAGTCACACACGAAAGTGTAATGTAATGTGATACCATCATCACATGTAAACATGCCAAATGTATCTTCTGCTATCATAGTAAATGGAACCATGTGAGAATTCTGCTTGGTACTCACGTTCATAAGCATGTCAGTCTGTGAGTTCCTTGCATTTCCGCAGTTACGTCGGAGGTCGTAAAACAAAAATGCGTGAGACAGTTCTTTACCTGGACAAATAAGTAGAAATTGGTGTGTGTTTGTGAAGGCAGATTGTGATGAAGGATCTTCAATAGTGACCATTTTGGAGAGTGCATGTCTGAATGATGGTGTTTGCATTTCACACAGTGACTGATGACACATCACGTTTTCTGTTGCTGAGAGAGAAGAAATTGCCATACGAGGAAAAGACATACTCTGGACCATCCTTGAAGGGTAGTATGGAAAATCTAGTCTAAAATGGTTCATGTTGTAGATCAGTGTCCTAACAGACCATTTAGGAAACTTGCTGTATGTGAAGGGTACTTTGCTATCCCAACCTGTTGAATACCCTAAGCACAAATCAATTTTATGAACGACTTTCAAAATGTGTGAAAGGGGTTCACGTTCCTCTCTTGTTTTCACTGAAGCCAGTCTTCCATTCTTCTCAGCACTGCATTGAAAGTGCCCCCTAATAAAGGGGATACCTTTGTCTGATGTGACAAGTTTAAAACACTTGTTCCGTGAAGCCACCAGACCCTGGCAGTCAGGACTGCTGAAGGGACAGTGTTCTGTTTCATCCTGACCGTCCTCACACTGTGTCCTCAAGTTACAGTCTAGGTGATCCTCGAATGCAGAATAACTGCTCACAGAACAGTTGAACATATCACTTTGCAACTTATGGGGCTGTGCACTCTTAGGAAGTGTAGAAAAATACAGTTTCATACTCTGAGACTCTCTTGTGATACGAACCATGATGTGAAGGTGCGATGCAGAAAAGACGTTAGCGACTAGGAACTTGTCAGTGTACCATGTCTGCACACTTTGTTGAGTAGCATTTATTTCTCGGTACATCAGTAATGGGTACGGTTTCCTCACAATATGATCAGGATAGTATGACTGCCGTACACTGATCATGATAACATGTCCTTTAGGTCCTTTCACCTCCTCACTGATGATTATATTTGACAGAGTCTCAAGCGAATGTAATCCCAAAATGGGTGTTATCAAATATCCACTGTATTTCGATATATGTTTCTTGATGATATGTAAGTAATTGATTTCCTTAATGCTAAGGTTAACTAATGGTCTATTGCTATGAACAATAAAGACACTACTTCCATATGGTTGTAAAAATACTTCTTTTAAGCTGTGATACATGCATGTGACAGCGAAGAATCCATGGTAGTGCTCTACAAATGTTTGCCAGTAACTGGTATCACACCAATATGACATGCGTTGTAAACGAACCTGAACAGCCGAGTCTGGCAAAACGCTCACATACATTCTGCAGAAAGATGTAGACTCATCACAAACACCATAAGATACTGTATGTTTCGAAAAGTATGGCTTATCGATATAA
This sequence comes from Babylonia areolata, assembly GCF_041734735.1. Taxonomy (NCBI): domain Eukaryota; kingdom Metazoa; phylum Mollusca; class Gastropoda; order Neogastropoda; family Buccinidae; genus Babylonia; species Babylonia areolata. The sequence continues at coordinate 9,338,278 of NC_134903.1, read as the reverse complement.
CAGCTTGAAATGTTCACCTGTATGAGTGTGTACTTTGTTTCGTTTTGATTCAGAAAATATTCTATACCAGGACATATGGCCCCCAACCTCGTGGTGCTGGTGCTAGCGTTGTTCAGGACTGTGTGGTCTGTGTTGCAGATTTTAGACGTAAATTATTGTTCAACATTCTGAAAAGAGTGCTCGGCAAAAAGAAATACCTTTTTTTTTCTTTTTTTTTAATAAAAAAAAAAACGAAGTGAAGAGATTACTTACTCAGATATTCGGATGAGACGATAAACCGAGGTCCCGTGTGCAGCATGCACTTAGCGCACGTAAAAGAACCCACGGCAACAAAAGGGTTGTTCCTGGCAAAATTCTGTAGAAAAATCCACTTCGACAGGAAAAACAAATAAAACTGCACGCAGGAAAAAATACAAAAAATGGGTGGCGCTGTAGTGTAGTGACGCGCTCTCCCTAGGGAGAGCAGCCCGAATTTCACACAGAGAAATCTGTTGTGATAAAAAGGAATACAAATACAAATACAGAACCCATATCCTACCATGATCCCATGTATGGGATCTGTCGATTATGCTCTTACTGTACTGATGCATGGTCTTATTCTCAATTAATGTATGACTGCAATGACAGTTCTTCTTCTTTTCTTCTTCTTCTGCGTTTGTGGACTGCAACTCCCACGTTCACTCGTATGCACACGAGTGGGCTTTTACGTGTATGACCGTTTTTACGCCGCCATGTAGGCAGCCATACTCCGTTTTCGGGGGTGTGCATGCTGGGTATGTTCTTGTTTCCATAACCCACCGAACGCTGACATGGATTACAGGATCTTTAACGTGCGTATTTGATCTTCTTGCTTGCTGTATACACACGAAAGGGGTTCAAGCACTAGCAGGTCTGCACATATGTTGACCTGGGAGATCGTAAAAATCTCCACCCTTTACCCACCAAGCGCCATCACCGTGGTTATAACCCGGGACCCTCAGATTGACAGTCCAACGCTTTAACCACTCGGCTATTGCGCCCGACATACAATAACAGTTCAAGGGAGCTTTATAGAGTATCAAAAAGACAGACTTTGGAGCGACATCCTTTTAACGCAATCTGTGGAGGCAGCCATTTGCAATTATACAGCCAGCTGTGTGAAAGCTATGGCATCATCAGTGAAGGTAAGTGCATAGCATCTAGATTAAACACATTCTTTATAACTCTTATTAAGCAAACTTAAAGCTGAAATCATTATCTAAAGTAATGTGCATTAATATTTTCACAAACATTTTTTGTTAGTCAGTGGTGAAGGCAAGAATTCTGATCCCAAATATGGGATAGTGGTAGCTTAAGGGTTGGGGGGTTTGTTGTCATACCGTCATATCAACAAAATAAAACTGTTACATATCATTTTTATTCCACCAAATTAAACTTTTTTGTAGTTTCATCCTTATTCACAGAGTGAAAACATGTTGAGTGATAAGTCATTTATTGATTATCATTTGTTTAAAGCGTCTTTTTACCGCAATAAACAGCAAATATAATTCGTCTTTTTTCAGGAAAAAAAACAACGTTAACTGTTCATCAGTGTTCTATCCATGATGTAAGATGATCCAACTTTTGAACAGGTGACTATTTACACTGACCCTCCCACAGTCAGGTCAGGTCATTAGATCTGCTACTGGTAACCTGTAATCCAGTACAACCTGTTCAGGGTCGGGTTGCCGGCGACTAAACCGGCACTCCCACCACTCCCTTCTGGGACTGGTGAGGCGGGTGGCTAGACACCCTTATGGAGATCCCTAAAAGGGCGTCGGCTCAGGAGAGCCACCGACGGCCATCTAGCTCCACCGTGCTGTGTGCATGCCACACGCAGTTGGCCCCCGGGGTGTGTCTACCCATGCATGCGAAGTCTGGATCACAGTTAATGAGGATACTGATGAAGACAATGGGGAAAAAGATTCCGGTGATGAAGCAGGACACTCAAATCCAAACCGAAATCAGCTTTCTGCTGGAGCTACTGTGACTGTCCAAAGACAAAGAGTACGGTCAACACTTGGTGATGAGGAAGAGGATTTTCAGCACAGCGTGAGTTGATTATAATTATGCAAAACGTGTGTGGTAAATGAGTTGTGAGTTGACATAAATACTGGTAGATGAGGAAGAAAATGAAACTCAGGACTGCTCCTGGGCGCAAAAAGAGGAACTGTGGCCATTATGATGACTTATTCACTTTGCTGTTTTGTATGTTGGTTCATTTCTTTGGTCCAGTACTTATGATACTTCTTTTCTGTTTCAGTCCGCTTCTGCACATAATTATGGACGCAGACTCAGGAACCGTTTCTGCAGATATGATCGAACTGTCAACTTCAGGTACATCATCCCAAACCACAGCATCTCATGGCACAGGTGGAAAACGGAAGACAAAGTGAATAAGTCATCATAATGGGCACAGTTCCTCTTTTTCGCCCATGATACTTCTTTTCTGTTCCAGTCCACTTCTGCACATAATTATGTACGCACAGGAACCGTTTCTGCAGATATAATCGAACCGTCAACTTCAGGTACATCATCCCAAACCACAGTATCTCATGGCACAGGTGGAAAACGGAAGACAAAGTGAATAAGTCATCATAATGGGCACAGTTCCTCTTTTTCGCCCATGATACTTCTTTTCTGTTCCAGTCCACTTCTGCACATAATTATGTACGCACAGGAACCGTTTCTGCAGATATAATCGAACCGTCAACTTCAGGTACATCATCCCAAACCACAGTATCTCATGGCACAGGTGGAAAACGGAAGATACTGTGCCCCAAAGCAACAACCACAAAACAACAACAACAACAACAAAACAAAACAAAAAAACAAACAAACAGAGAGCAGTAGCTGACAGAGAATGGAGAAAAACAAGTCTGACAAAAAAGCAGAAAGATAGATATGGATCGGTGGTTAAGCCATCTGAACCAACACGACTGCCTGCTGATCCCGTCCATCTGTTTCAGATATTTCTTTGATGATGATGTCATTTCAGAACAGCATTCTCTACACCCGTTCCAAAGGAAATGACTGTTGTTTTATCAGATTCCACTGTGTGTGTGTGTGTGTGTGTGTGTGTGTGTGTGTGTGTGTGTGTGTGTGTGTTGTCTTCAGTTTAACGTCTTTCCACTTGAAGTGACATTAGACGAAAAAAAAACCCAAAAACAAAACAAACAAACAAAAAAACACAAAAAACCCACACACAAAAAACGTGGGGGTAGGGGCTGTGAGAGGGGGAGGGGTAAAAGTGTGTGTATGTGTGGAGGGTGAATAGGGAGAGACAACGCTAGGAAAAAATGGAAACGTTATAAACGCCAACATCAAACAACTATAACATCTATAAAAAATGTCCTTTTGGACTATGCAGCAAACCTTCTGCAATAACAAATAACATATTGGAATTGTTAATAACACATTCAAAAGACCTTTTGGTGAAGTCTGGCAAAAAACATTTTAGATTCTGACATTCGAATATTACATGGTTGCTAGAAATATGTTCTCCACATATGCATCTGACATCTTTGCTGTGTGTGTGTGTGTGTGTGTGTGTGTGTGTGTGTGTGTGTGTGTGTGTGTGTGTGTGTGTGTGTGTGTGTGTGTGGTTTTGACAAAATGCCAGAATGATTACTTCAGAATATTACAATTTATGGCACGAAAGAACATCGGGGTGATGTTTTAGCCATTTGGTCGATGTGTATACTGAATCACTCCTGTCATTTCTTTTGTGCAGTTTGTGCAATGTATACTACTCGTACCACGAAACAGTTCTGTCCCTTGGCTGAAGCATCCGACTCATCAGTCTACACGAGACAAATCAGACACGTCTGGATGGAGACGGATTGAGACGGCTGGCGGCCAGTGTGAACGCTATCAGCCGGCATACATGACGGGAAAACGCAAAGTGACGTGTGCACAGTTCCCAGCCAGTGGCTGTCGGCTGGTGGTAGCAACTGGCTTGACCAAGCGTGAACGATGCTTAAAACATTCACTTTGTTTAAAACGTTATCTTTTTTTTTTTTTTTTTTTTTTTTGCTTTTGTTTTGCGAATGAATTGACAAAGCGTTTTGAACAGTCAATGCACGCACATATTTTGTGCATTTGTGCTCGGCGCAAATCTGATGTCACTCTTTCATTTTCGTTCCTGTAAAAAAATCATCCTGATACGTTAGAATCCCAAGACTGGCCAAAGTCTCGTTTCATTTCTCAAGATGAAGTGTGTCCATCAAGGAAATATATTTTTTGTGTGTCAGTGGAAAGATGGCCACTGTTCTGTTTTACCGTCTCGTTCACTCCTGGCGATTATTGCAGAATCTACCTCCTGGTTCATTGCTCGGTTGTCTACCTTTTCGTGTGTGTTTTATTCTTCTTTTTATGAACACACACACACACACACACACACACACACACACACACACACGCGCGCGCGCGCAAAAACAAAAAAACACCCCAAAAAACAACAACAACAACACAATTCCTTCTGATTCTGTTCTCCAAACAGTCAAATGTATTTATTTCGAGGAGTGTTCGCTTTCGTCATTTGATCATTATTCTCATCATTATTCTTGTGGCCCGTTGTCTCATTATTCAACAGTATCTCTTCAGCTATGGATAAAGACAAATTTCAGAAGGAAAATATATTCTGTGGTCATAATCATTTATCGGGTAACAAATAAAAGTAAAAGTAAAAGAAAAGTACAGTTTCAAAGATGTGTTGTGAGTGCTCTCTTGAATGTGGGTGTGAGGAAATGAATTCCATTGTTTATTCTTAACCTGTTCGGGCGAATTAGTGCAGCAGTCAACAAAAATAACAGTGTGCAACCACTGTTGATAAAATCAATCCAAAGAGCGCACGTGCAGCTCTCTCTCTCTCTTAATCATATATTAAGCCTAGTCATTCGGATGAGACGATAAACCGAGGTCCCGAGTGCAGCATGCACTTAGCGCACGTAAAAGAACCCACGGCAACAAAAGGGTTGTTTCTGACAAAATTCTATCGAAAAATCCACTTCGATAGGAAAAACAAATAAAACTGCACGTTTGAATGCCCTTCGAACTAAATTTTGCAAAAAAAAATATACAGTGTCTGTGCGGAAAAGAAATCAATGTCTGCCACACACTTGTTCAGTGTCCAAAAACAAGACAACTGTTCTTTCAAAAACAAGCCGATCAGTTACCACCAAACACATATCTGTCCATTGGAGATGTTTTGAATAATTATTCATTATTTATAAAAAAATAAAATAAAATAAAATAAAATAAAATAAAAAAATTAAAAAAAAAATTCTGAATGTATGATCAAAGACCAGTTGGTATCTACCTTTGACTGATCACGTTTTTTTTTTATTATGATAAGCATGCTTTTCACTATTATGTGGACAATTAACTCACTGTTATAATTCATGTTATCGTTCACTGATAGTACAGTCCTTCGTAGCTTTTCGTTTTCTACTACTCACTACAGTAATCCAACCACCTCTTATCAAGTACCCCATGCCTCATCTCCGAAGCGCATATACCCCCCCCCCCGGGCCCCCCCGCATCCCCCCCCCCTTTTTTTTCCCCTCCTCTGATATAACTAAACAGTGAAAAGACGTTAAACTAAACAAACACACACACACACACACACACACACACACACACACACACACACACACACACACACACACACACACACACACACAAACAGAAAGTTCAACATGTTCAACATCGTAAATCTGTTCCTTGACTGTCAATATCAGTATATTATACATCATTTATCTCTCTCTGTCTCTGTCTCTGTCTCTCTCTCCGTTCATCTGTCCACACACTGCTCAGTCATCCAGTCATTAACAAGCTTTTACAATGTGTACGATTGTTCATTGTGCTGCATGAACTAAATCAAGAAATGATATTTCAGGAAACTGTGAAGTGAAAGAAGAAGTGTGTGTGTGTGTGTGTGTGTGTGTGTGTGTGTGTGTGTGTGTGTGCGTGCGTGCGTGCGTGTGTGTGTGTGTTTGTGTGTGTGTGTGTGTGTGTGTGTGTGTGTTTGTATGTGTGTGTGTGTGTGTGTTTGTATGTGTGTGTGTGTGTGTGTGTGTGTGTGTCTGTGTCGTCGTTGTTTACGTCTTTCTGTGTGTGTGTGTGTGTGTGTGTGTCGTGCGTGCGTGCTAGTTTAACGTCTTTTCTGTGTGTGTGTGTGTGTGTGTGTGTGTGTGTGCACGCGCGTATGTGTGCATCTGTGTGTGTGTGTGCGTTTGTGTGTGTGCATGTGTGTAAACAGTATATTTATAAGCACTTGAAAAAGCAGTTTTATAGATGTGTGTGTGTGTGTGTGTGTGTGTGTGTGTGTGTGTGTGTGTGTGTGTGTGTGTGTGTGTGTGTGTGTGCGTTGTGTGTGTGTGCATGTGTGCAAATAGTATATTTATAAGCACTTGAAAAAGCAATTCTATAGATGTACATCTGTCAGTTTCCAAGTAAGAACTCAATTTTCTCATTTAATTTCAAGTGTAACAATCACAATTTACCGGCTGAAATGTTGTGGATAGAAGGACTTCCGACAAAATATCATAATTGCCAAAGTGTAACATGAGTACTGTGGTTATATTCTCCTTCTGAAATTTGTCTTTATCTATAGGTAAAGAGGTACTGTTGAATAGTGAGACAACGGGCCACAAGAATAATGATGAGGATAATGATCAAATGACTACAGCAAACAATTTTGGAAACAAATGCGTTTGACTGTTTGGAGAGCAGAATCAGAAGGAATTGTGTTTGGGGGGGGGGGGGGGGGGGAGGGGTTGTGTGTGAGTGAAACTGGCATAAAAAGAAGAAGAAGAAAAAAAAAAAAAAAAAAAAAAACGCGAAAAGGCTAGACAACCTAGCAGCTAACCAGGAGGTAGATTCTGCAATAATTGCCAGGAGTAAAGGGGACGATAAAACAGAACAGTGGCCATCTGTCCACTGACACACAAAAAATATATTTCCTTGATAGACACACTTCATCGTGAGAAATGAAACAAGACTTTGGCCGCTTTTGGGATTCTAACGTATCTGGATGATTTTTTTTTTTACAGGAACGAAAATGAGACTTACGCGGAGCACCAATTCACGAAACGTGTGCGTGCGTTGGCTGTTCAAAACGCCTTGTCACTTCATTCGCACAAAACAAAAAAGAGAACGTTTTAAAGTAAGTGAATGTTTTAAGCATCGTTCACGCTTGGTCAAGCCAGTTGCCACCACCAGCCGACAGCCACTGGCTGGGAACTGTGCACACGTCACTTTGCGTTTTCCCGTCATGTATGCCGGCTGATAGCGTTCACACTGGCCACCAGCCGTCTCAATCCGTCTCCATCCAGACGTGTCTGATTTGTCTCGTGTAGACTGATGAGTTGGACACGTCATCCAAGGGACATAACGAGTAGTGTGAATCTCAATAATGTTCGTTTCTTCCGTCTGGAGACTGCGGTATTTTTTTTCTAACTGACAGCAACTGGACGGGTTTAATAAACGTAGGCTTAGAGACACCTGAATTTTATTTGAGTTTATGATTTTATTTTTATTTGTCTCGTGTACACAGGTGAAAAGGATGCTTCACGCAAAGGAACCATCCATTGACCCGAATCCCAACAATATTCGTTTCTTCCGTCTGGAGAGCGCTGTATTATTTCTGACAGCAACTGGCTGGGTTTAATGTGAATGGAGCCTCAGAAACACATCGTTTTCTTCAAACAGTTTATGTATCATTATGTATCATAGCCCCGGAAACGGAGTTTGGCTGCCTACACGGTGGGGTGAAAACGGCATACACGAAAAAGCCCACTGGTGTACACATGAGTGAACGTGGGAGTTGCTGCCCACAAACAAAGAAGAAGAATTATGTATTATGTTTTATTTATGTTGTTTCAGTTCATTGTAGGCAATGCTCCATTTTCCAGAATGGGTTGAAACATTTTGAAATATTGAATCCAATGTGTTTGTTGTCGTAAATGGGCGTTAACGTGATTGCTTCAGAGGCTGACAATTAAAAGAAAGAGAAGAAAATATCTAAAAGAGTGGGTTGAATAGGTGACAGTGGCTGTGGGCGCTAGGTGGAGACGGATGGTGATGATGGGTGTGGTAACTGAGGTGCACCAGTCTTGGTGTGCAGATTATTTCTTCAAAGGGACACATGGCAGTGGCTCTGTGATGTCACTACACACGTGGGGCACAGCACACACCAGTCACAGGATAATGGTTAAGACGCTCAGCTGCCAATACAGAGAGTCCGTGAGGGTGTGGGTTCGAATCCCGCTCTCGCCCTTTCTCCTAAGTTTGACTGGAAAATCAAACTGAGCGTCTAGTCTTTCGGATGAGACGATAAACCGAGGTCCCGTGTGCAGCACGCACTTGGCGCACTGAAAAAGAACCCATGGCAACGAGAGTGTTGTCCTCTGGCGAAATTACGTAAAATGAAATCCACTTTCATAGGTACACAAATATGTAAGCATGCACTCAAGGCCTGACTAAGCGCGTTGGGTTATGCTGCTGGTCAGGCATCTGCTCAACAGATGTGGTGTAGCGTGTATGGATTTGTCCGAACGCAGTGACGCCTCCTTGAGAAAGTGAAACTGAAACTGAAACTGTCCTACGTCACTTATTCAGCAAACCAACCGTAGCTAGACCTGATCTTTTTTTTTCCTTTTTTCTTTTTTCTTCTTTTTTTACGTGTTTTCTGTCCATGTGCCAAACACAGGATACATGACTGCACATCCTTATTTCATTTCCTCTTCTTGTTCTTGTTGTTCTCCTTCTTCTGAGAAAGTGTTCTAGACTGGTTGGTCTCTGCTTTTCATATTAAGCACTGTACAGACTGGCACATAATTGTATCACTATTTGACTTACTTGAATTTGTCTCGTTTATTTCACACACATTTACACAATTACTGTATTGTTCACTGATTGATTATGCATTATCCCTCCTCATCACTATTTCTATGCCATGGGTTCTTTTCCAGTGCGATAGGTGCGTGCTGCTCACTGGATCTCGGTTTCTCGACGCATTCATATGACCAGACGCTCACTCGTCGTTTTACACTCAAACTTGGGAGACATGACAAGAGCTGGAATCAAACTCAGACCCCCGCGGACATTGCAATGGCAGATACACATTTTATCCAGTGAACCCTCCCACCCCCCAAGCCCCCTCGCCACAGCAACACCTGAACTTCACCAGCAGACGAGTGTATGGGAGCAGACATTATGCGTGCATGTGGGACTGAGCGGGTGAGCACGGGCAAGCAAGCATTTTTGTGTGTGTGTGATCGGAAGTGATTTTAAAATATTTTCTTATTTTACTTGGATTTCATGTATCTTAATGTTAATGTTCTAATCTTATTGGCGTGACATATGTTATGTGCATGCATACGTTGTTTGTGTGTGTGTGAGTGAGTGTGTGTGTGTGTGTGTGTGTGTGTGTGTGTGTGTGTGTGTGTGTGTGTGTGTGTGTGTGTGTGTGCATTTTACTTATATATACGATTTATTCCCTTGATGTTTTTATTTATGTATTGTTGTACAATACCTTATGGTCTTAACGTGTGTGTGTGTGTGTGTGTGTGTGTGTGTGTGTGTGTGTGTGTGTGTGTGTGTGTGTGTGTGTGTGTGCGTGTGTGTGTGTGTGTGCATGTGTGTGTATGTGTGTGTGGGTGTGTGTGCGTGCGTGCGCGCATGTCATTTTTAGTAATCTTATACCCTTTTTTTTGTTGGATGTTTTCATTTGTTAATATTGTTGTGCAATACCCTATTGTCTTAACATGAGTATGTGTGTGTGGGGGGGTGGGGGGTGGGGGGGTTAGTATATCGTCAGCTATTGGGAATTCTTATTTGACTAGTTTTAATCTCTTCTTATGTTGCGCATGATTTTATGCCAGTGTTTACAATGAGCCTGTGATTGCACAACTTAATTTCCATGTGGATTAATAAAGTGTTTTTGATTTGATTGATTTTGATTTGATTTTGATTATCCATTCTGCTACTGTCTTCCTTACACTGTGAAGTAATGCAATGGTCAGTTTCCTTTGTATGTGTTATTGTGCATGTTGTGCATGGCTGTGTGGTGGCGTTGTGTGTGCACCACTTTGAATGAAACATATCTATCTTTACCAAAGCAACTGGGATAGTTTTTGTTACAACGTCACCGCCATCTGGATATTTTACACTGAGACGAAATGGGAGTGAGAATTATAAACAGATAACGAGGGAAATACATGTGCCAGTCAGACATTCATTCATGGTCAGTGTCAAAGAATTGTCGCAATATGAAGTATACATCAGCATGTATAGATGTCGTCATGGTTGTCATAGATCCAACGACAGATATCTCTTCTGGGATGCGTTCATGCAGCGTCCTGAGATTGCCCAGATATACTGTTTTAATGACACGCAATTCCTTGCTGTTTTTGATAGTAGTGGGTGCATAATAAGAACCAATTCACCATGTTTTCAATTTTTTCTTTCGATTTTCCCTGAAAGTAAAGCGCCCCAGAAGCTACCCAGTGGTTTGTGGAACTGTTCAGTGGAGCACTATTCCAGCTTTCAGCACCAAATGGATTGTAACCTGAAGACAGAGTGTGAAGATGGACGGGATGAAACAGAACACTGTCCCTTCAGCAGTGCTGACTGTCAGGGGTTGGTGGCCTTATGTGACCGATGTTACCAGATTGAGAAAGTGGAAGATTACTATCAATACAAAGGAGATTCCAACGAAAGGGGTGTTGAACATTGTGAATTGCTTGGTGGTAAGCTGGGATTCCCTACATGCCTTAATGATCCTTACGGCGCCATCACCAATAAAGCAAAGAGACATTGGAACAGGTTGTCACGGTTTGTACTTAATTTATATTCAAATAGCGTAGCGTTGCCTAACATGTATAAACATAGCTTACACACCGAAGACAGAACCGTTCTTCATCATTTATTCGAATATTCATATACTGACTACGATGGTGATC
>NC_134903.1:9299162-9327193 GCF_041734735.1 Babylonia areolata | reverse complement strand
ATCATATAATTTCAGTACTGATTGATACATATTGATGACATATTTTTCTTTGTACTCACGCAGTATATATATATATATATATATATATATATATATATATATATATATATATATATATATATATATATATATATACGAGTGCAATAGCCGAGTGGTTAAAGCGTTGGACTTTCAATCTGAGGGTACTGGGTTCGAATCACGGTGACGGCGCCTGTTGGGTAAAGGGTGGAGAGTTTTACGATCTCCCAGGTCAACACATGTGCAGACCTGCTAGTGCCTGAACTCCCTTCGTGTGTACACACAAGCAGATGATCAAATACGCATGTTAAAGAACATACCCAGCATGCACACCCCCGAAAGCGGAGTATGGCTGCCTACATGGTGGGATAAAATCAGTCATACACGTAAAAGCCCACATAATTACGAGTGAACGTGAGAGTTGCAGCCCACGAATGCAGAAGAAGAAGAAGATACATGTGTGTGTGTGTGTGTGTGTGTGTGTGTGTGTGTGTGTGTGTGTGTGTGTGTGTGTGAATATATATATATATATATATATATATATATATATATATATAGGCAGAGAGAGAGAGAGAGAGAGAGAGGTGTGTGTGTGTGTGTGTGTGTGTGTGTGTGTGTGTGTGTGTGTGTGTGTGTAACCGTTACTACGAATATCCAACAAAATCCGACAAGCTTTGGGCATGTGATAAATGGTTGACAGTAGAAAGAAAGAAAGACTGAAGTAAGATATAGCGATTGGGAAATATCAACATCAACATCACCAATATATTCAATAAAACTTTTAAACAAAGAACATACACAAAAAACAACAACAGTATAAATTATTGTACCTTCATAGAGGAAGAGGAAGTGATTTTCTCAGAGCCATACTGAGTGTTCATCTCAGCGCGCCAGTCACGTGCTTCTCTCCAGGGAGTTTGAAGAGCCAAGGATCCACCAATGGAGCCAGGCTGATGCGAACCTGTGACGTCAATCTGCACGCGCTTGTGGGAAGCCCAGATGGATGTGACAGTGGAGGTCAGGTCGGTGGAAGAGATTCGGTGACTCCAAGTGGTCTTCATCTGAGATCACAGTCAGAAACATTGTGTTTGGTGTTCTGAGGTACTTTAGCTACTTCTAAATTATCATTTTTCTTCAATTTAACGTCTGATCTCTTCAAGCAATAACACACAAGAAGGTTAAGATAAGTGTTAGCCATGTGTCTGTGTTGGTTATTAATTTGAGCATGTTATAAACGGAATCAAGTGATGCACCATTCTGGCAGTTCATTTTTAAGTATAGTAAATATTTGTAATGTATATTACTATACAAATTAGAGCACGTGGGGAAAAACACATTACTTTACTTTATGTGTTTTTTCATCTTATCCACTCCTGCTGCAAAGTGACAGTGACGTATCTACCTTTCCATGGACAGAGACTGCTATCCTTACCTAATCCCGAAGTAAGGTAACAGTGATACATACACCTTTCTTCGAGCAAATTGATAATGCTGTCTCTAACTGATACTGAGGTCAGGTAACAGTGACCTATCTACCTTACCATGGACAAAGACTGCTGTCCTTACCTGATCCTGAGGACAGGTGACGGTGACCTATCTAGATACCTTTCCATGGACAAAAGATGCTGTCATTACCTGACCCTGAGGTCAGGTGACAGTGACCTATCTAGATACCTTTCCATGGACAAAAGATGTTGTCCTTACCTGACCCTGAGGTCAGGTGACAGTGACCTATCTGGATAACTTTCCATGGACAAAAGATTCTGTCCTTACCTGACCCTGAAGTCACGTGACAGTGACCTATCTAGATACCTTTCCATGGACAAAAGATTCTGTCCTTACCTGATCCTGAGGCCAGGTGACAGTGACCTATCTAGATACCTTTCCATGGACAAAAGATGCTGTCCTTACCTGATCCTGAGGCCAGGTGACGGTGACGTCCCCAGTGCTGCTGCCTGTGTCCACCTCCATGTTCATGGCGTAGGAGTAGACCTGGCTGTTGACCTTCACCATGACGTTGTTACCGAACTGACGTCCGTCGTCCTTGTGCGTGGCGCTGATGCTCACTGACCGCACGCGGCTCTGACGCGCTGTGGACTGGAGGTCCAGCTGGGCCTGGAGGTCACGTGACACGTCTGTTCCACGGTTCTCGGCCGTCAAAGTGACGTCCCATTGGTCCTTGTGCCGGGACACGGTCAGCTGGAGCACACACAGAGCACACACAATCAGAACTGACACTGTGATCGATAGTTTAGTTTCGGTTTAATTCACCCCAGTGCAGATATGACCACTGTCACTGTGATCGACACGCAGAACACAGATATTTGGAGCATTGCTGAAGACACAGACATCTAAACAAGAAACTGACATCAACTTCAGACAGACTTCGAGAACGAGATCAAACAACTGCATTGAAGAACATCACTTTGCAGATCACGACTTTGGTATTCAACTAATCACGTCTACATATCATAAAAAGATAAAAGAAATGGATAAAATTAAACCACAACAGGGAAAGAAATAGGCATATCATAAGATGATATATCATCACCAATGTATCATACGGCAATTTTAGAGATTAAACATTAGTAAAATGTATCGAAGAAAATGTGTATAATTATAATGAAATACCACATTCATTAAAAACCTGACAATGGAAGCACATGAAAATATCTCTCACTAATTCGACTGTGGAAAAGGACAGGAATCATATGTCGTGAAAGACTAACGTGACATCATGCCTCACCTTGGTCCTCAGACCAGCGTCCAGCTTGTGGTTCAAGGACACCGCCATGGACCCGTAGCCACGGTAGGGAGTGTCGGCCTTGAAAGTGAGGTCAATGTCACGGAAGGTCAAGGGCGTTGCCACGACGAGGCTGGAGGTGATGACGTTCCTCTTGTCTCCCAGCACGAGCTTGGTGTTGAGCTGATGCTGGGAGCTGCTGCTGTCGAGTTCTGCACTGGCCGCCAGCTGGCTGTAGCCCTGCAGGGGAGTTGTCAGGCTGACACGAGCTTTGTGCGAGGCGAAATCAGCAGCGCTCTTGCTGCCCACCATGCCTTCAATCACCACCTGCAATCACCAGACAGGCGTGGGTCAGAAACAGACCAGAGATAGACCACAGAGAGAAAGATATAGATAGATAGATAGATAGATAGATAGATAGACACAGAAAGAGAAAGAGAGAATGAGAGATAGGTAGACAGACAGATAGGTAAATAGACACAGAGAGAGTGAGAGTGGGAGAGAGAGAGAGACATTGAGAGTGAGAGAGAGAGAGAGAGAGAGAGAGAGAGAGAGAGAGAGAGAGACCGAGACCGAGACCGAGACCGAGAGAGACAGAGAGAGAGAGAGAGACAAAGTCAGAGACACAGAGAGAGCAAATATAGAACAAACGAAAATAAGTTGGGCGTCGACGGAGGTCACTGACCTTGGCGTCCTTGTCATTGTCAGCATCCCAAGCAGTTTCCAGGGATCCTTCGTAGTTGCCCTTGACCTTGCCAGCGTTAGCGTTGAGGGTCATCCTTCTGGAGGGCACTGTGACCTCCATGCTCCACTTGCCTTTGCGTGACTTGGCCAGTTTCTGAGTGCCGCTCACACCGTACGTGTTCTGTGGAACATGGCAGCTTTTAAATCGCCACGAATGCAAGTTGGAGTGAAGGCTAGGAAGACCACAGTATCAAACACATTGTGGCATGATAATACTGGTGCGATCCAAGGCGACATTTTCGTAGCATACTAGCAGCTTGTCAGTGCAATGAACGTTGGTAATTGTCGTATTTCGTCATCCACGCCAACACTGTTGTATGACTTTACTCCAGAACAATTCATAACGATAGGTAGGTGACAGGCAAGCTCTGTATAGTGGTCTTAGAATGGCATTGTTTTTTGGGGTTGTTTTTTTTATCTAACACACTTGACGAATAAACAGTTTGTGTACACTGTTTCTGACAATGGAATGTAGGAGACACACGCAGTATGAAAACCAAAAGCTTAAGGTGTGACAGAACTATTTTGCATCCTCTCACACTGGCTTGTATGAAAGACAAACCTTACTCCAGAACAATGCATAACGGTAATCATGTGACATACAGGTACAGTGATCTCAGATTGACCGCCGTTACTGTTATCTTATACAACTGACGAAGAAAGAGTGTGTGTACACCGTTTCTGACAACGGAATGCAGGTGAAGTGTGAAAACCAAAAGCTTAAGGTGTGACAGAACTCGGATGTCTCCTCTCACCTTGCCCTGCTGAAGGGAAGCAGCCAGCGACAGGTCGTCCCAGTCCAGGTTGACCTCTCCAGACAGGGTCACGGGTTTCCTGCCGTCCACACCCAGGGTGCTGGTCACCTGATGGGAGC
Organism: Babylonia areolata; assembly: GCF_041734735.1. Lineage (NCBI taxonomy): Eukaryota > Metazoa > Mollusca > Gastropoda > Neogastropoda > Buccinidae > Babylonia > Babylonia areolata. The sequence continues at coordinate 9,322,814 of NC_134903.1, read as the reverse complement.
CTCCACCCTGGGTCTTGTACACCGTCATGACGCTGTGCTTGCTGCCGTCTGCCTTGAGGTCCAGGCTGTGCTCCCACTGAAAGACAGAAACATATGGGAGGCGACTGGAGGACGTGACATAAGTAATGAGCTCCAAAGGATGCCACTCTGCGTCCTGTCTTTCAAAGGTTGCTCTTTTCTGTAAATGTATCTGGCTCCCTCAGGAATATTCTATGTTTGCAACAATAAAAAATCAGCACACTGAAATTCATTTATGGCAATCAATTCATTCCTAATTCCAATCAACAGAAATGTAAAAACCTAGATTAGAATTCCGAAGTGACAATGTTGGCAAGTTTAAACTTGATCAGTTAAGAAGCGGGACTTTTGACACAAGAAACAAATACTGTCCCTGCTTTATATCGTGGACATTAAGCTAATCACAGCACATGCATTCGTGTAATAGATTCCCAACAGTTAAAACGGAGGTTTTACCTGTTTTTTGGAGACCTGGTTGAGGGCAGATTTCAGGGTGACGCCAGTGCCAGGGGCCGTCAGGGTCACCGCACCACTCAGCTTCTTCAGTTTGCTGCTTTTGTCATTCAGGGTCAAGGCCGCAGTGTAGTCCTTTCTTTTGTCATACGTCAGAGCCACATTGGATTCCAGGCTGGACGGGTCGTGGGAGTGCTGGCCCTTGATCTTGATGTCAATGTCCTGAATTGAATAAAATATGTAAATGACATGGGAAACACATGCAAGAACAATTACATGTTGAAACAGTGAGATTGTAATTTATATCAAATAGCTGTGGCTAAAATCGTGTAAAATGTTCCCACGTTTCTGTTACATTTCCCACTTCACTTTTTTTTTCTAAATCCAGTACCACTTCAAAACCTTGTTCCACTAACTATAAATCATTTATTCATAGCAGAGCAGTATCATACAATGTACTGAGATAAACAATGTACACATAAATGTCGAAGGGGACATCTATTTATTTTGTTCAACATCTGGTCCAAACTGAATTATTCTGAATGCTGTTTGCAGGGTTTTTGATATTTATGAGTTATTTCTAACCAAAGTAAGTGTTCAGTCTGAGCATGTGTTCTGTTTGTGGTGGACACAATTATTACCAGCTGCGGTGCTTCTGCTGACATCTTGTAGTCGAGGTTGACGTTCTGGATGTTCTTGATCTTCCTGGACAGAGTCGCAGACAGCAGAACACGTTTGGTCTTATCCTTGAAGTTACTGCCATAGTTCACTTCCAGTTCTCCAGCGGACAGCTTCTTCTTGTGGTCCAAGTCCAGTTTCACAGCAGTGTTGTAATCAGGGAAACTCTTGGAGGCCAGGTTACTGGTAGACATCGATAATGAAATCAATCAGAATTATATCAATGCTGTAAATTAAAGACACGAGGATGGTATTATAAATGGGTGAAAAAGGTAACCTCAGTATCGTTTAGACTTAAACATTAAATGTCATATTTTTACCTATTGTAAAACCAAAGCAAGAACGTGTCATGTTGACATTGTAAACGATATATATGTTTTGGTACTCTAAATGTTTTAGGGCTAAGAAATAACCTGAAAAGGAAAGCAGTATTTCACTTTCTCAGAAAACAAGTTAGATGTTGCATGTCTGCAGGAAACACATGTGACAGCTGATGTCATGTCCCAAATCAATGCTCAATGGTATGGATGTGTATTATAAAGTGCACGTACTAACAGAAGCAAAGCACGTGTCATTCTCACTACATGTAATATGATTAAGTGTTGTTGACATTGTTTTTGTTGCTCGTGTTATTGTCGTTGCTGTCGCTGCAGCTGTTGTGGTGGTGGTTGTTACTGATGTTGTTGTTGTCGTCGTTTATTTCTCAGTCATGGTATTCTGTCCATGAAAGCAGTGGACAAGGACTGGAGTACTTACGATCTAAGGGAGTACTTGTTGTAGGCCTTGGTGGACTTGTCTGACAGTTTGGCCACCAGTTCCACCTTGTCCCGCACCACACGGGGCACGTTGTAGGTCAGAGTGGCACGGCCACTGGCCAGACGTCCTTTCTTGACGCTGACACTGCTGGACAGAACACCGCTGACCAGAGAAGACTTCACACTGGCGCTGCTGGTGTAGCGAGCGCTCGTTCTTCGCTCAGACCTTGTGGCAGTGACTGCAATACACAAAATGCAAACCCATCCTAATTAGTTTGCAGAGCTTGAATCAGCCATAATTACGACCTGAATTATTTAGGATGTTATGAATTAACTGGTATAGAGCAGTTTTGTTGTTGTTGTTTTGTACGGCATGCATAAACTTTCTTCTGGACGTCTGTACAGCCATAAATTATCACTATAATTTGATAATGGAGGGACATGCGATATTCGTAGACTCACAGTTTAAAGGCATACTAACATGAGACTAATACTAGTATGGACGTTTCTTGATTGACAGAGTATACATTGCACAGACAGGGCAATTTCGGAAAATTCGGGTACACACGTTAATTTTTTAATGTAACTATCTACAGGCAAGCCAATTTACAGGGACGTACACGTACATCCCAATTTGTACGCAAATGTATCAATTTCTATCTCACACAATGCACAGTTTCTGTGGGATCATGGCGCACAGACACACGATATTCTAAAGCGTACCGCACATCTTATCATCTGGTATGCAGATAGTAACTCACGCTGAGCAATGAAGGGTTTGAAGTCGACAAAGGTGAAGGTCATGTCGGTCTTGAGGAACTTGCCCTGGTTGTAGAGAGCAGAGCCAGTGAAGGACACCAGATCTTTTCGTGGGAACTTGATCAGTAGAAACGGGTTCACCTGGCATAGACACAGACACAGACACGCATATACACGTGCACACACACACACACACACACACACACACACACACACACACACACACACACACACACACACACACACACAGAGGTACAGTATAACATTATCACCAACTGCTCAGGGCTTTCTGTTTAACTCTAATCAATCTAACTGGCGTTACTTCCATAACGGTCATTCCCAGTCTCGAAACATTCACCACACCATACCTAGGTCTTCGAACAAGCAGATGTGTTGTAATGTATATGGATTTATCCGAACGTAGTGTTTCCTCATTGATATACTGAAACTGAAATTGTAGCTCAATGCTTCCCATCTGAACCCAAACCAATGTCAACTGTTCCAGGTCATGAACAAGCCTTGATCTTTAATCACCCACAAATGACATTCACACAACTGATGGGGTTCAAAACCATCGACCCTCCTATTTGCAGGTTGTGATACGAACCACTACACCATGGTATATGTAAAACCAACCACAGATAACCAGCAAAAAACAACAAACCCAAAACAGCTGTCATTCAGTAACAGATAAAATTTGTATTTGTATTTCTTTTTATCACAACAGATTTCTCTGTGTGAAATTCGGGCTGCTCTCCCCAGGGAGAGCGCGTCGCCACACTACAACGCCACCCATTTTTTTGTATTTTTTCCTGCGTGCAGTTTTATTTGTTTTTCCCATCGCAATGGATTTTTCTACATAATTTTGCCAGGAACAGCCCTTTTGTTGCCGTGGGTTCTTTTACGTGCGCTAAGTGCATACTGCACACGGGACCTCGATTTATCGTCTGATCCGAAAGACTAGCGTCCAGACCACCACTCAAGGTCTAGTGGAGGGAGAGAAAATATCGGCGGCTGAGCCGTGATTCGAACCAGCGCGCTCAGATTCTCTCGCTTCCTAGGCGGACGCGTTACCTCTAGGCCATCACTCCAACCGTCACCACAGTCATACAATGTCATGTTAGAGGAGAGGTAGGTGGAACTGTGAAGTTACCTGGATTCTGGCGTTTTTCTTGCTGTTACCCATGCTCATCTCTGTGCCGACGCGGATGGAATATTTTGTGTCTCCCTTTGCAACGGAACCAGCCAGGCTGATTTCCTTATCCGTGTTGGTCAAGACAGCTGTAAGGAAAATGAAATGTGAAGAAAACAAATACAATGAAAAGGGAAAAAGAAATAACAGTGTTGTTGAAACTCACGAACACTCATCACCATGCATTGACAACCACACACACACACACACACACAAAGGAATAAAGCAAACAACGTTTCTTTGTTCTAAATAATCATGTTTCGCATGCTTCTACAACTCTCATTACACATGCACGTAAAGGCAGTTCCGTATTCCTTCCTTGGAATGCTTTGATAAATAGAAAATACAGTCAGCAGTGCTAAACAAGGTCATGTCTTACAACAAAGACAACGAAAGCCACAAAATAGAGATGAAAGGCCACTCACTCTTCAGACTCATTGGCTGTTCAGTCACACCACTCAGAGTCAGGTCAACAGTGGAAGATTTCTCCATGGAAACGATGCCAGTCAGAACCATGTTGTTGATGCCAGGACGACGAATCTCAACCAGGGGGGTGTAAGTGACGCCATTTTTGGACTGGTCGATCTTCACCTCTGTTGTCAGGGCGTATGTGTTGACGTCGTCAGTGACGAAACTTCCGCTGACACCCATCAATTTCTTGGTGGAGGTTATGTCTCCTGCGGAAACGTAGTTATGTGAAATGAAGAAAGTGTTCGCTGGCATGTGTCACGTTATACTGAGAAATGGAGATGATGATTATGATGATGATGATGATGATACGAATACGTATTTAAAGCCTTCAGCTGGAGACTAAGCTTTAAGTACAGAGTCATTTGCATAATAGGCTGCCGACTGACCGCAACCATTTGGGCGCTCATCATTTGTTTCCTGTGTCATTCAATAAGGTTTCTGTCACACACACACATGTACTCATACTGACATGCAAAATTTTACGTGCAAGACTGTTTTGTTTATTGATTCCGTCATGTAGGCAGCCATTCTCCGTTTTCAGGGGTGTGCATGCTGGTTATTTTCTTGTTTCTATAACCCATCGAACGCTGACATGGATTACATGATCTTTATCGTGCGTATTTGATCTTTCGCGTGCGTATACACACCAAGGGGGTTCAGGCGCTGGCAGGTTTGCACATATGTTGACCTGATAGATCGGAAAAATCTCCATCCTTTACCAACTAGGCGCCGTTACCGAGATTCGAACCTGAAACCCTCAGATTGAAAGTCCAACGTTTTAACTACTCGCCTGTCGCGACCATTTCAAACAGATACATTTTACAGTCCTGGCTATTTTGTTACGAGGTTAACTCACTCAGTACGGCCAGTCCTCTCTTCTTCTCTACACAGACCCCTCGGATGTCCAGTGGGTGTCTGAATGACCCAACCTTTAGCTTCCGTCGTCAGAATTGTGGTATTCTTTGTCAACATTCACGTCTTCAGTATAAGAGCCTTCCGCTTGCAATATTTTGATGATGGTAATTGGGATGAAACGCTGTTAAGGTCGTCTCTTTCGCCGTTCGTACGGAGAGAGTTAACATATTGGTTGATGTTTCAACTCTTTGCCCAGCCCTGTCTGCAGTTCATTGAATGAGTTCTTTGTGTCATTACTCTTTGTACTGACCTTTGAACTCAGCTTTTTTCCAGGGCGAGGCTGCACTGATCTCCAGCTGTCTGTCCGTGATGACCATGTCCAAGGCCAGAGAACGATCCACTTTAGACCCTGGCGTGTTGAACGACAGCTGAGCCATGGTCTTCTTCTTGCTCTGTACACAGCATGAGACAGACTGGATGTAAGACAATCAGCTCCTCCGCTGTGTGAATATTAACTTCACAAAAAAGCTTCATATTGCGAAACGAATTTTAGAAATGGATGGGAAGGAAATTTCAAACCATTGGTAGACAGTTAATGGGGGCCCGGCCTTTGAGCTCGCTCCTAGGGAGGTGATATAAGTATGCCTGATATGCCAACAGTTTCAAAACATGTGGACTCGTCATTACGTAATACACAGTGGACTCGTCATTACGTAACACACACACACACACACACACACACACACACACACACACACACACACACACACACACACAAATGGAGTCGTCATAATATATAGTCTCTCTATATATTTTTTTTATTGTATGTGTGTGTGTGTGTCTCTGTGGGTGTGGGTGTTTGTGTATCTGTATGTCTGTGTCTGTGAGTCTGTGTCTGTGAGTGTTTCCCATTTAGATGAGTGAACATTGATGAGAATGGAAAGGTTTCTGACATGGTGACGTTCATTTCTTCCGAATGAAAGTAAAACCAGTGTAATGTGTGATTTTTCGCGATAAAGCACTTTTTTTTGCACCAGCTTACCTCCACACTCTTGGCCAAGAACTTGTAGCTGGTGTGAGTGTCCCTCTTGTACAGAGCCAGGCTGAGAGAGGTGGGCCCAGTGAACGGGTAGTAGGGGCCAGAGACACGGGTGGACGCGTTGGGGTACTGCAGTTCTCCGCACAGCTCCAAACCAGTGATGCGTGACGCCAGCTCTCCTGTGCACACCTTGACGGTCTTTCGGTTCTCGGTGATCATCTTCTGCTTCTTCTCCACCGTGTTGTGCACGATGCTGAACTCAGAGCTGAAACGGATGTTGTGTGTTGTGTGTGAAAAAAAGAGAGCATACAAATGTGTTCCAAAATATACAAAGTAAAAACATCACCCCTTTAGTGCAACGCATCGACAGATTACCACCACATAATATTGGTACTGTAGGTGCCAGAACAGGAAGGAGCTGAACATGATGTTGTGTGTGAAAGATAAAGCCACATTTCAAAACATGTAGAATAATGACATTACGTATCTACTGCAAAACATCTAAGGACTATCACTTCCAACAATCCGAATTACCACTTTTTTTCAAAATAATGCACAAGCTCAGATTTGCATACGATAGACACCAGAACACAAAACAAAGGCATGTATGAACAACGATCCCTTCATAGTACAACAACCAGTGTCTCTGTAGTGCAACGACTCGACAGACTACCACTCCACAATCATATTGGTATTGTCAAATATAATTCAAAAACATGACCTGTCTTGACACCAGAACAGGAAACGAAGCCATGTGTCAAAAACGGCCCCTTCATTGCACAGCAACGAGTGTCTCAGTCCAAGAGATGCTGTCACCAACCTGATATCCAGCAGCTCCATCTTCTCCTGAGGAACATCCACTTGCATGCTCAGGACGCGGCCACGATCAAGGTCAACGCGTGCTTTGAGGGCACTGCTGGAGTGGAGCGTGCCAGTCACGTGCAGGGCAGCACGTGACACCTGGGCATCCACCGTCATCTGACCGGAAACGCGGATTGCGCCACTGAAACAAGATACAGGTTTCTGTTAGCTGCATTGCATTTCCTTGCATTTCTTCATCTGCAGTTCTGAAACAATGTCACAGTCAGTATGTAAACTGTGACGCAAAAGAGTCACTAATGCAAGGAATCGTTGTTAACGTTTCTTACGTTAAACAGCGCAATCTGTGAGCTATATTAGATCCACTAAGTTTCCGTTTCCATGTTTGGAAAGATGCTGTGGTAATTTGGATTCGAAAGAGTTATTAATACGACGAACGACAAGGAAATTGTTAATAATTGGCACTATAAACACCATGATGTCTTGACTGAAACAATACGAATAAAATCAAATATGACAACACACACACACACACACACACACACACACACACACACACGCACACACACACACACACACACACACACACACACACACACACATATATATATATATATATATATATATATATATATATATATATATATATATATATATGTATGTATATATATACAAGACACACACATATATTCGTATATACAATCAAGCACAACACAAACACACACTCCGCACCCCCCCCCCCATATATATATATATATATATATATATATATATATATATATATATATATATATATATATATGTGTGTGTGTGTGTGTGTGTGTGTGTGTGTGTGTGTGTTATATAGTGCGTAATTGTTTTGTTGTTGTTTTTTGCAAAAAAGGAAATATTTCAGGTCAAAACGTAGTCTTGTATAATAAAAACAGTTAAAAACAAACAAACAAAAACAAAAAAACAAACCAAAACAACAACAACAAAAAAATCCTGATGTGGATGTGTGCTTTATTTTACATCTGGGATTCATTTCTCTGCCCTCATCCCCAGGAAGAAAAGTCTGATCAGAGCACGTAACACAAATACGTAAAACAGTGTTCTGGTCATCAATCAAAACACAGCATCATCAGTCAACGATCACCACCGTGTGGATAATGTCTCACCTGGGTCTGATTTCACCGTCGACCTGCAGACTGCGCGGTGATGCAGAGATCTTGCGCGTGTTCACCTTGCCAGAGGCCTTGAGGTCCACGGTGGCCGTTCCCTTCACTGTCAGTGACAGAGGCAGACCACAGGACGTGGGCACTGTCATCTCGGTGTCCAGGAATTCCTGACAACATCAAGGCACACCCTTCAGCATGGGCTGGCTGCACGTGTCAGTATCGCAGACAGACCCCCGCCAGCCCCCAACCTCCCCCTCCTCCCTCCCACAACCCCTTCCCCACCCCCAGCCCCACCCCACCCACCGACACACACCACATTATGTGAATCATACAGATACTAATTTTTTTTTTAATCTATGAGTGTACTATTCCTTGTCCTTCACCAGGTCATCTATGGAAACACCAGGTAGATGGATTACCATTGTGTGAGTTACAGAGTCAATCGTTGTCCTTCAAAATGTCGCTAATGAAAGTAGGAGAGTAACGCTGTGAATCGTGGATATGTGTTGTTTATGCTATGAGTTCATCGTTTGCTATCCTTCAACAGCTCCTCAATTCAATATAAAGGCCTAGACCAATGCCTCACCATGCTGTGAGTCATGGAGACGTCGTAGTTCTTGTTCAGCTTGAGGAGGAAGTCCATCAGGTTGAAGGAGGTGGCAGAGGGGAGGGAGTCCAGGCCCTGGAAGCGCTGGAAGGCCATCTCGTTGCCGAACATCCTCAGGTACAGTGACCCCTTCAGTTCGTCCAGCTGGCCGTCACCCTGCAAGGGCACAGGTCACAGGTCACAGGTCAAAGAGGTCAGCAGGACTCAGTGTTCAGTCTGTTACTGTCACTGTATGTGTAGTGTGTTCGACATGCTTTCACTGTCATGACGGTAGTTTCAAAGTGTAGATAGCAGAAAACGTGAAGAAGAACCATTATCATAAAGAATAGATGAAATATATGAATGAATAAATAAACTGCTCAATAAATACTTAATTTATAACAATTACATAAAGAAAGAAAGAAATTGTTCCTATTGTTCAAATCAATTTCGATTCATTTTCCTTCAAACCCAGTGATTCAAAACATTTTGCTAATAAGAATCTTATCACCAGGAAAAGACACACGTGCTGTTCAGTCATTTGAACTCAATCAGCGCATTTTTCACACAATCATAAATAAAACACGGAATAGTCCTCATCAGATGACAGACAATAAATATGTCTCACCTTGGCACTCTTTCCAAAATAACCATTGGGTCCCAGCAGGGTCTCCATCAGGTATTCCAGACCTTCCAGTCTCAGGCCAACGTCCAGCAGGTTGAGGGAACGGCCGAACAGATCCACAGTGAGGTTGGCAGACGCAGAGCGGGGCAGGGAGGAGGAGGAGGACCACACCAGGTTGCCCTCAGCAGCAGCTCCGCTGTTGAGCCGTTTGAGGAAAGCAGAGCCCTCGTAGTTGCGGGAGAACTGGAGACGTCCCAGGTTGAACTTGGCGGGCAGCTGGACGTTCTTCAGCAGTTGTCTGACGGCCTGTTTGTGGGGACTGGACGTCTCCTGCAGGTTGGTCAGGTGACTCCACACAAAGGACCCCAGCTGGACACAGCACAGTGCACAGTCAGTTCAGTATATACGGGACCGTTCAGTCAGTTAAGTTGGTACAGATTTTTAATCTCATGTATTTCCACACGGTTTCAGAATAGTTACGACGCCTGTCTGTCAGTACAGTTTCAGTTTCAGTTTCAGTAGCTCAAGGAGGCGTCACTGCGTTCGGACAAAACCATATACGCTACACCACATCTGCCAAGCAGATGCCTGACCAGCAGCGTAACCCAACGCACTTAGTCAGGCCTTGAGAAAAAACAAAACAAAACAGAAAAAACAAAAAACAAAAAAAACAAAACAAAAAACAAACAAACGGGGGAATAAATAATAGATAAGCTTACATAAATAAATAAACAATAATCATAATATAGAAAAAAGTAGTAGTAATAATAATAATAATACTAATAAAATGATAATAAAAAAAATAAAATAAATAAGACAACAATGGTGATAAATAAGCAACTAAATGTAAAACATGAAGACACACATTCACACATACACCCACACATGCATAACAGATATGCACCAAACATGCAGTTTCACAGATATGAAAGTACAGTAACCGTGGGGGTCTGGGTACTGATCCAGTTCTCTCCCTTTCTCTCATCGTTGGAAACTCGAACTGAGCATCTGGTTATTCGGGTGAACATTTTACTAATACATTCGATGAAAAGAATAAAATTGGGAGAAGCAAGCCATGTTCTCACCTGCTGGTCGGTTTCTGATTCCAGGAGAAGTTGCACGCGTTGCAAGGTGACGTCATCAGGACACGTCATCACCGCCAGGTAAGCGGCAATACGTAATTCTGAATCCTCCTGCTTGTCCTCCATGATTTGGTTCACAGCTTTGCGCTGTAACACAGGCCCTCCGTTATACACTGAGGTTCAACGAGACAACGAAACACCACACAGAACATGACAAAGTATTTGTAATGTATTCAGTTACGCTGCATTGTTTGTGTTGAATTGCTTTTCCTGGCGTTGCCTTATTTTGCATCGCCATGTATTGAATTGTATCGTGTTGATTTATATTCTTATTGCAATCCAGCTCCTGTGTTGTTGGTTTTTTTTCCATGGAATTCAGCGTGCTTTACTCAGACATAACGCATCATCATAATCCGATAAAACAAGCAGAAAGCAATAATATGAGAGAACTACTCTCTCGGCGTTTTGTGGGGATGCTGTTTCCTACGTTCCATCGACTACTCATGCGTATTCAACTCAGTGCATTGAAAATGGAACACATCGAACAGTAATGTCATGTGCACGTACAGACAGACAGACAGACAGACACACACACACACACACACACACACACACACACACACACACACACACACACACAGGTCAGAGACTCACGTCAGCATCACAGGGCATACGTCTGAAGGCCTGGGCAGCCGCCACACGGACCTCCATGGGGTTCCTGGTCCTCCTCACACACTGGTTCACCACAGACACGGCGCTGCTCACGTGACCCGCGTTGCCGATGGCTCGCAGTGCCATCAGTACCTGAAACACGATTGGTGTTCGCCGTATCTTTCAGTGCCGTAACTTTACAGAACAATCTCTGAGTGTTAAAGTCTATATTTGTTTGACTGTTACTATATACAGAACAATCTTTGAGTGTTCAAGTAAATATGTGTTTGACTGTCACCGAATCTCTACGTACGATAGGGAAATATATTAAACACAGACTGAATCAAAACATAACCCACAAACTATTGATGATGAAGCTACTGCTTATGATGATGATGATGATATAATATCTCTCTCTCTCTCTCTCTCTCTCTCTCTCTATATATATATATATATATATGCATATATATACTTATGTCTATCTTTATTCGCATGCAGAACTTTTCGTGCTTATATATATATATATATATATATATATATATATATATATATATACATATATATATATATATATACCTTCTTATATATTGCCACATTACAATCAGTAACCTCTGGTGAGGTGTTTTTATTATTTCAGAGTGTTCAAATACACTATATCATTTTCAGGAAGTTAAAGCATGATAATTCTGGAAATTTCGGTCGATATATTTAGAGGATCTCGGTGGCGCACTGAATGACGTGCCTTACTGAAATTCTTAGCACAAATTAATCAGCTCGACAACACGATTTGGGAAGTGATCACCAATTCACGTCACAGCCAGAGTCGCCGTGAACTGACCTGGTCCAGGTTTTTCTTGTTGACGTAGCAGGAGCTGCCGACGAGGTCCTCCAATGACGTCATGATGCTTTGCACTGAAGACTCCAAGCTGCACTGGGGCTGGCGCTGGCAGAAGTTGTTGACCATGGTGGACACAGGCAGCATGGCTTTCTCCACGAGGGTCTTGGACGTGAGCAGAGACTTCACCTGAGGAAGGTGACAGTATGGTTAAGACGTTTGTCTGCCAACACGGTGTCCGCGAGGGACTGGGTTTGATTCCCTCTCTCACCCTTTCTCTGACTGGAAAATCACACCAGGCGTCTAGTCATTCGGGTGAGACGACAAAACGAGGTCCCTTCTGCAGATCGCACTTTGCTCACTCAAAAAAAGAACCCATGGCAACAACAAAGTTGTCTTCTGGCAAAATTATATGAAACAAATCCACTCTAATTGGTACACAAATATGTATACATGCACTCAAGGCCTGACTAAGCGCGTTGAGTTATGCTGCTGGTCAGGCATCTGCCTAGCATACGCGCTTAAGCGAATATGGATTTGCCCGAACGCAGTGACGCCTCCTTGGGAAACCGAAACTGAAACTGAAATTGAAAACCTCACCTGCTCCAGCATGGACAAGCTGGGCTCCTGGATCAGGGCCAGTGACGTCAGCCACATGTCGGCTTCAAGGTCGGTGACGTCATTGCTCATCAACATGCGCGTCATCAGGGTGACGGCGGCTTCAGTGCCCACCATGGGCAGGGCGTCCACAAAGAACTTCCTGCACACAGAGCAGAACAAGGACTTCACGTATCTGACTGACTGACCAATTCACTTTCGTTATGTTGTTGCTTTTGTCAGTGCTGAACATTGACAAGCAGAGCAATCGACCACCATTTGTTATTTGTTGTGATTATAATTGACTTAAACAGGAAACCGTGGAAAGATCAAGGGAAAAAAAACCCAAAACAAAACACCTGATTGACAGAACACTTGTTAACAAGTATCAATCTATATAAGTGATGGAAAAAATTAGTTATGACCTATCTTTCGTGTCAGCAAATATATCACAAACATACATGATGAACAAGAGTCGAGATGCGTTTTCCTCTCCTTGCACACAGAGCGCAGAACAAGGACTTCACGAATCTGACTGACTGACCAGTTCATTTTCGTTATGTTGTCAGTTTCAGTACTGCACTTTGAAAAGCAGAGATATAAACATTCTTTTGCTATTTATTATGATTATAATGAACTGATACAAAAAAAAAAAAAAAAACAAAAAAAACACCAACAACAAAAAAAAACAACAGGAACTAGGAAACGACCAAGGAAAAAAGAAGCAACTGATTGAGCGAACGCAGCAAATGTATCGAATATGTAAATGATGAAAAAAAAAAAAAGAAAAGAAAAGAAAAGAAAAAAAAGTTCAGTCCTTTCGTGTCGGCGCATATATTACAAATAATAATAGAAAATGAACAAAATTTGTGGTGTCTGTTCCTGTGTTAAACAATATTAGTACATAAAAAAAATACAAAAAAACACGAACTAATCGTGGGAAATACGCTGTGCTTATTTCAGTTTACTTCAATATATGATGTTCAGCGTCAGTGGTAAATTCACTTTGATCAAGCAAGAAACATCCAATATAATACGTCTAGTGGACGGGGAGAAAATATCGGAGCTGAGCCGTGATTCGAACCAGCGGGCTCACATTTCTCGCTTCCTAGGCGGACGCGTTACCTCTAGGCCATCACTCCACATATATGTATCAAATTATGTTTCTACACAGAAAATAACACAAACGTAATTGACGAAATATCGACTTATGAAGTGAAGGTGGTCTGATTGCAGGATGAATAATGTGTGAACGATACAATGTCTGTATGAAACTCGGCGTCAGCGGTGGACTCACTTTGTGCGGATGTTGCCGGCACACATCGTGTTCTGCTCCAGCTTGGAGTGCAGAGCCTGGAGACTGGACGAGTCCACTCTGCGCAGGGCGGAGACCAGGGAGGAGAAGAGGCGGGGGGTGTCTGGACGGATGTCTGTCTGGGTGTCACGACACAGCTGACGTAGCACGTCTTCCGCTTCCTGTCGGGCCTTGTGAGTGATCTCCTCTTTGTTGCCGTGTTGGTACATCAGACTGACTCTCTGGGCCACGGCTGAGCACACAGCAAGGCAGAGGTGTTGGTTTGTGTTTTTGGGTGATTTGTTTCACGTTATTGGTCATGTGTTTGGGTGACATGTTTCACATTATTGGTCATGTGTTTGGGTGACATATTTCCACATTATTGGTCATGTGTTTGGGTGATATGCTTCACATTATTTGTCATGTCTTTGGGTGACATGTTTACACATTACTGGTCATGTGTTTAGGTGACATGTTTCATGTTATTGGTCATGTGTTTAGATGACATGTTTCACGTTATTGGTCATGTGTTTCGGTGACATATTTCCACATTATTGGTCATGTGTTTGGGTGACATGTTTCAAGTTACTGGTCATGTGTTTGGGTGACATGTTTCACGTTTTAGGTCATGTGTTTGGGTGACATGTTCCACATTATTGGGCATGTGTTTGGGTGACATATTTCCACATTATTGGTCATGTGTTTGGATTATATGTTTCACATTATTGGTCATGTGTTTGGGTGACATGTTTCACGTTTTGTGTCATGTGTTTGGCTGACATATTTCAACATTATTGGTCATGTGTTTGGGTGATATGTTCCACATTATTGGTCATGTGTTTGGGTGACATGTTTCCACATTACTGATCATGTGTTTGGGTTGACATGTTTCCACATCATTGGTCAATGACTGTGTTTGAGTGACGTATTCCACATTGTCAGTCATGTGTTTGTGTTTATCAATTCCCAGTGATACAGCAAACAAAATGTTCCACATTATTCGTCATCTGTTTCGGTGACATGTCCCTCCATTAACCCAGCAGACAACATGTTCCACATTATTGGTCATGTATTGACATCTCACCCATCAACACAGTATGGTTATTTGCGTGCGTTTAGTACATCCACGTTAAAACAGCAAATAGCATGCTTCATATTACTGTTCAAGTGTGTTTGAGTGACATATATCCCATTGCCACAGGACAAAAGTAGGGTTTTGCTTAATTGGTCATGCATGGTTTGATATGCGAATTTTTCATCGGCTCAGAAAAAAAAAATCAAGTATTGCATTATTGGTCATGTGTGTTTGGATTTCGCATTTCTCGTCGACACAACAGTCGACCTGTTTTCACATTACTTGCCACGTGTGTTTGAATGGCAGGGCTCCCTGGGCACAATAAAAAAGAAAAAAGGAAAAAAAAAGATTTTGCATGATAGGTCATTTGTGTTCGAATGACGTGTTTGGCATTAATTGTAATGTGTTTTGCCACATTCCACAATGAACAGAAAAGTCAACAACAAACAACAACTAAAACACGTCCAGTGAAGACAAGCTAGCCGTGTGACAAGTCCCGTCAGACTTACGCCGCACTGAGACAGGGAGGCGACTCTGGGTCTTGTACTGAAGACTCTGGGACACCTTGGTGGCGGCCCCGCTTGCCTCCCTTGAGAAAGGCCGGAACTGATGGAGTTCAGTGCAGGTGGCGCTGCTCAAGATGCCGTACCGGTCCACGGTCTGCTGGCAGTGGTGTGAGCTCTTCATCAGAGGCAGGGACTGCACAGACTGACGTCACAAACACACGTCACTCTGTGGGTTCTGCTTAACAACGAGAAGACAGGAAGACATGAAACATCTGTCTTTTTTTTTCTTCTGTCTCTCCTAATTAAGACAGTTGATTGCGCACGAGATGTTCCATGATATTCCTGAATTAAATCAGAGTCTTTAACATTAACTCGTATAGATAACTGTACGACTGTTTAAAACTTAAGCGTTATGAGCTAATTGGGATCTGATTTATATTATATTTATAACTATGTATGTACTGTTAAAAATAGTAGACCATGAATTCACAAACGAAACACACACACACACACACACACACACACACACACACACACACACACACACGCATGCACACGCATGCACACGCATGCACACACAAATCCATACACACAGAGCTATATATAGAGATTAAAGAGAAGATGGTGACACTTATACAGCACCCATACTCGGTCACAGAAAACAAAGGTGCAAAAGAAGGAAGGAAGGAAGGAAGGTTGAAAGGAAGATGGAGTGATGGCCTAGAGGTAACGCGTCCGCCTAGGAAGCGAGAGAATCTGAGCGCGCAGGTTCCTAAATCACCTCAGCCCCGAGATTTCTCCCCCTCCACTAAACCGCGAGTGGGGGGTCTGACGCTAGTCATTCGTGAACGAAAACCGATCCCGATGGAGCACGCACTTAGCGCACGTAAAAGAACCCACGGCACAAAAGGTTGTTCCTTGCAAAATTGAGTAGAAAAAATCCACTTCGATCGGAAAAACAAATAAAAACTGCATGCAGGAAAAATTAACAAAACAAAAATGGTGCGCTGTATGTAGCGACGCCTCTCCCTGGGAGGAGCAGTCCCCGAATTTCAGACGAGAAATGTGTTGTGATAAAAAGAAATACAACTACAAATACATAAAGGAGAGGCGAGAAAGAACGAAAGAAGAAAAGAAAGAAAGAAAGAAGGAAGGAGAGTATGGAGAATTAGCAGTGTGAAGGAAGGAAAACAACTCAAGACACCTGGCCCCTAAACTCACGAGACAGGTGTAAGGAGGCACGACAGCGTCTGGTAGTTCTGCGGTCAGTGTCCGGCCACATTCCTTGCTCACTCACAGTGTGGATACCAACCCTTGTTCTGCACCTGGTACTCGGCGGGGCATCTGCCGGCCACGTCCACCTGTCGTCATGAGGGTCAAGGTCAATGAGACGTGTAGAAATAAAGGCATGACGTGAAGACAGGCAGACATGAAGCATCAATATGTCTTTTGTCGTAAGACCAGTTCATTGCGTCTGAGATGTTCCACGATATTCCGGTGATTAATCAAAGTCTTTAATATCAACAACGTAGAGATAACTATGACTGTCTGATGATATAAAACTGGTTTAGGCATTGTGTTAATTGATATCATTCTTGTGATTTTGTTTATTATATATTTGAAAATATGTATATGACGTTAAAAACAGACTATAAACTCACAAACGAAACACACACACACACACACACACACACACACACACACACACACACACACACTCAGTCACTCACTCACCCACTCACCTACTCACTCACACACACACACACACACACACACACACACACACACACACACACACACACACACACACACACACACACACTCACTCACTCACTCACTCACTCACCCACTCGCTCACACACACACACACACACACACACACACACACACACACACACTCACTCACTCACCCACTCACCTACTCACTCTCTCTCACACACACACACACACACACACACACACACGCACACACCTCAGTCACAGTCTGGTCAGAGTCCAGACGAGTCATGCCGTTCTGGAAGGAGGACAGAACACCGCGTTTCACGTTCAGGGCCCACAACTCCTCCCCCTCGGAGGGACACAACTCTTCCACGACGCCATCCTGGAAGGAGAAGCGGAGGGGTTGTCTTTCCAGAAGAGCGGCAGCACGTGCTGAGTCAGGGGCACTGCGCATGCTCGGAGAGTTGGGATCGGACTCCTTGACGCTGACGTCACGCAACTGAAAGAGAAGAAATCGCGTATTTATATTCAAGCTTACACACATACACCCCCCCCCCTCTCTCTCCCTCTCCCTCTCTCTCTATCTGTCTCTCTCAGATGATATTAGTATTCCATGTCCCTAACTAATGCATAATTATACATGTTGTTCTCAATTTCCAAAGAGCCGTAAAATCTCATTCGATAAAAAAAAGCGAACCATCATTTTGCATACGAACTCTACAACTTCCATTTTTACACATACAGTTTCCAATGGCTTGAACCGTAATAACGCATACAAATTCCATATCTAACTCAGAAACATAACTTCACACATAGTTTCAACAACCCAGAAGAGAGTGATCCACTATAATGTCGCTTATAGTCTTCTACGAATCCGAAGAGCCGAACCTTAATTACGCATATTACATTTTCCACAGCTCCGAAAAGTAAATCAAATTGACACGTATGAATTTCTACGTTTAACACACACACACACACACACACACACACACTAATTATTAAAAACAACAACAATAACAAAAAAAAACAAAAAAAAAACCGAAAAAAAACAAAAAAAAAACTCCGTGGCCATCCTCTGACCTGCAGGACCATGTCACAGTCACTGATGACGTGTACAAGGGCGGTGGCAGCAACAGACAGACGTGCAGTGTCCTCACTGGCATCCTCCATAGAGGTGGCTGTTTCTGCCAGGTAGTCAAACTCGTAGGTCGTGCCGGGGGCGTAGCGGAATTTCTGGGGAGCTGTGGGCATGTCAGGGCAACAAACGTTATTATTCTTGTTTAACTCTTTCCATACGAACGGCGAAAGAGACGACGTTAACAGCGTTTCACCCCAATTACCATCATCAAAATATTGCAAGCGGAAGGCTCTTATACTGAAGACGTGAATGTTGACAAAGAATACCACAATTCTGACGACGGAAGCTAAAGGTTGGGTCATTCAGACACCCACTGCACATCCGAGGGGTCTGTGTAGAGAAGAGAGGACTGGCCGTACTGAGTGAGTTAACCTTACAAACAAACGTGTTTTTACCCTTACAATGACATAGCGCCACATGCACACCCTAGTAAATCTTTAGGGAACTGTTGATACAGATTCATTATTAAGTTAAAACCCCCAGATTCCGTTCATGCGATTAGCAGACATTTGTGGTATCTGTTATGAATATTGTGAACTGAAAACTTAGTTATTTTGATGAGACGATAAACTGGGGATCCATGACCAGCATGTACTTAGCGCACGTAATAAAATAAAATAAAATTAAAAAGGCAACAAAAGCGTTGTCTCTGGCAAATCTATGTAGCATAACCCACTTACAGGCAACACAAACATACCATGGTCACGTTATTAGTGTTCTTCAACAATAACAGTATTCATCACTTCCTTTTTCGCTTCGTCAAGTCTCCACACTCAGCTCTTTCAAGTCTGGCCTTAAAACCCACCTCTTCCCAAAATAGCCTCCCTTGCCTGCCCTTCCTTGTCTTAAGTTTCTGCAGTATTAGAGTTATGCATGTGTGTGAATGACTGGTGCGAAAGCGCTTTGATTTGTCTCTGCACAAGATCAGCGCTATATAAATACCATTATTATTATTATTATTACTGAAAAGACCGATGTTATCAATTCAAACAGCGGTGATAATGACAGACAGAACATGATCTCTGACCATTGATTCAATATTCATTAAAACAGCAATCTTAACTGAAACAGAACAGTTGTTTTAAATGCATCAATGATTAGTACACGAGTTCGAAACACCATAAAAAAAATCAACAACAGAAATATGACTTGATAAGAGTGATATTAAATAGTATACTACTACTGCTACTACTAATATTGCTACCAATGCAACTACTACTACAACAACAATAATAATAATAATAATAATAATAATAATAATAACAATAATAATAATAATAATAACAACAACAATTAATAATAATAATAATAATAATAATTATTATTATTATTATTATTATTATTATTTTAAATTGTTATCGTCATCATCATCACCACAATAGAAAAAAATATTCGGAAGAAGAAGAAGAAGAGGTAGAAGCAGAAACAACAACAGAAACAAAAAAAAAAAAAGAGAAATGATCAAGAACAGTGAAAACAATAAAAAATAAAATAAAAGAAAAAGAAAAAGAAAGAAAGAAACACAAACACACACACACACACACACACACACACACACACACACACACACACACACACACAGACGAAGAACAAGAAGAACGAAAAGAGGAGACCATCAGCGCAATGCATGCCTGACTAGACCAGTTACGGCCCTTCAACTCACCGGTGCAGCGTGTTGCACATGTTGAACTATCGTCGTTCCAGAGCGGACCTGTACAGAGGAAACCAAACTAAAATATAGACATTCAACTTACTGGTTCTTCTCTAACCTGAACATTGAAATAGAGACATCAGTATTTAGCATCAGTATCAGTATCAGTAGCTCAAGGAGGCGTCACTGCGTTCGGTCAAATCGGTCAAATACGCTACACCACATCTTCCAAGTAGATGATGCCTGACCAGCAGCGTAACCCAACGCGCTTAGAGAGACATCCAGTTTGCATTAACATTGGGATAATAGGGTTATTTGACCTGGAGCATAAAGAAATGAATATATAAATCGATAGATAAATAGATACAAGAAATAGACGAATATCATTAATAATATTGATAATACTGATACTACTACTACTACTACTACTACTACTACTACTAACAACAACAATAATAATAAAACGACTGTTTTCATTACTCTCAAGAACTCATGAAGAAAATAGGAAAGGTACTGAGGAATTGTAATGGAGATGGAAGAACAGGGAAGGCGTGTGCGTGTGCGTGCGTGCGTGCGTGCGTGCGTGCGTGTGTGTGTGTGTGTGTGTGTGTGTGTGTGTGTGTGTGTGTGTGTGTGTGTGTGTGTGTGTGTGTGTGTGTGTGTGTGTGTGTGTGTGTGTGTGTGTGTGTGTGTGTGTGTGTGTGTGTGAGTGTGTGTGACGGACAGGGACGGAGCGTGAGGTCAGGAATTGATATCATTTTCAAATCCAACCATAAAGATGGTATTGGGAGCGTAACAAGTAGAAACATATAATTTTACAAGGAAACTTCTTCTTCTTCTGCGTTCACTCGTATGCACACGAGTGGGCTTTTACGTGTATGACCGTTTTTACCCGGCCATGTAGGCAGCCATACTCTGTTTTCGGGGGTGTGCATGCTGGTTATGTTCTTGTTTCCATAACCCACCGAACGCTGACATGGATTACAGGATCTTTAACGTGCATATTTGATCTTCTACTTGCATATACACACGAAGGGGGTTCAGGCACTAGCAGGTCTGCACATATGTTGACCTGGGAGATCGTAAAAATCTCCACCCTTTACCCACCAGGCGCCGTCACCGTGATTCGAACCCGGGACCCTCAGATTGACAGTCCAACGCTTTAACCACTCGGCTATTGCGCCCGTCTTACAAGGAAACAAATGCACTTGCTGACATAACCCCCCCAAAAAGTTACACGTTCAGCCTGGGAAGAGCAGCCCCAATTTCGCACAGAGGAATCTGTCGTGTCAAACAGTAGTGTAACACAATGCAGTGAAATAAAATACTTTGATAGGAAAAGAAATAACCTTGCGGATAGAGGGGGCGGGGGGGCGGGGGGGGCGGGGGCGGGGGTTGGGGGGGAGCCTGGTACTACAATGTAGCGACACAATCTCCCTGATGAGAGCAGCCCAAGTTTCATAAAGATAATGAATTGTGACAAATGATAATGTGATACAGTATATTAGAACACAACAGAATACGCTATTTTGATAGGAAAGCAAATTGACTTAAAATATATATATATATATATATATATAAGGCTGGCGCTTAACTGTAGCGAAGCGCTCTCCCTGGGGAGAGCAGCCCGATTTTCATAAAAAAGAATGTGTTGTGGGAAAGAGTAACGCAAAACAGTACACTGGAATACAATGAACAACAAAAACAAAAACAGAATACAATACATTGCAATGCAATATTTTGATCCCCACCCCCAAAAAAAAAGAACACCCCCCCAAAAAAAACAACAACAAAAAACAGCAACAACAACCAAAAAAAACACACCCAAAACTAACACTTTCAGACAGAAAAAAAAGAGAAGGCTAGTGTTGCGTTTTTGCGACGCACTCTACCTAAGGGAGAACAGCACGGATCTCGTAAAGAGAACTGTGTTGTGACAAACAGTAATGCAAATCAGTAGAGCAGAACAGAGCAGAACAGAACACATATAATACAACACGATTCAGTGCAATATCATAAAACAAAATGCAATACAATACAACACAGCACACTCAAGTATAACACAACACGTTACAGTACAGTACTGTACAGTACAGTACAGTACAATACAATCCCACACAACACACTAAAACACAACACAACTCAACACACTACACAATACAGCACAGCACAGTTAAGTATTAACACAGCAAGTTACAGTACAGTACAGTACAGTACAGTACAGTACAGTACAGTATAATACAATCCCACACAACACACTAAAACACAACACAACTCAACACACTACACTACACTACACCACACTACACCACACCACACCACACTACACTACACTACACTACACTACACTACACTACAACTCACCTGCCCGGGCTGGAGCCAGGAGGGCCAGGACAGTGACCACAGCAGGGATGATGACCCTCATGGTGGTTAATGAAATCACCACTCTTCCTCTGTCGCGCTCTCCCTCTCTCTCTCTCTCTTTCTTTCTGTAAGTTGATGGTAGTCCTAAGGTTACCAAGCAAACAGCCTTGCCCGCTGCCAGTCTCTCAGCCGTACAGTAGAGCACAGCCGGGGATTCTCTGCTGCAGGTTCAAGTCGTTTGATCGGTGGTCTGGTGTTCCAGTCCCGCCCGTGGCCTTTTATTCCGTCCCCGCGTGCTGATACAGAAAGAGTTTTGGGGTGGGGGTGGGGGGTGGGGATGAAAGTCCATCTTTTTCTGACCAAAAAGGTTTTTCCTTTTTTTTTTTTTCTTTTTTTTTTCTTTTTTTTTTAAACCAAAGTCCGACTCGTAGCCTAGTTGAACCGCAAGCCGGTTAACCCACTGAGCTATCGGTGACGTCACGCGGTTCAGAGAGCAAAAAAAAAAAAAAAAAAAAACACCAGAGTGGCCGTGAGGCACTGTAGAGGGGGATTACTGACAAACTTTATTTATTATTGGTAAGTTAGCTGTCTCTGTGTGTGACGACTTCTGACTGGCGTCTGACTTGGAAAGAGAGACAAGGAGAGGGAGAGAGGGAGAGAGAGAGAGAGAGAGAGAGAGAGAGAGAGAGAGAGACAGACAGACAGACAGACAGACAGACAGACAGAGACAGAGAGATAGACGGAGACAGAGAAAGACAGACAGAGAAGATAGACAGACGGAGACAGAGAAAGACAGAGAGAGACAGAGAAGACAGACAGACTGACAGAGAGAGAGAGAGAAAGAAAAGAGATAGAGAGAGAGAGGGTGGGGGGGTGGGGGAGTCAGAGACAGAGACACGGAGAGACAGAGACAGAGACAGAAAGCCAGAGAGACAAAGACAGACAAACAGAGAGACAAAAAAGCGACAGAGACAGCGACAGCGACAGAGACAAACATACATACATACATACATACAGACAGACAGACACAGACACAGAGACACAGACAGACACACATACAACAGACTGTGAGACAGACACACACACACACAGACAGACACGCAGACAGAGAAGGGACAAAGAGAGAGGCAGACTGACAAAGTTCCGGAGAGTATGAGGGGCACTGGTCCTGTGGTCAAGAGCCCCGATCAGGAAAGACAGGGTCCTCCACAGGTTCGAGTCCCAGAGAGAGACAGACCGTGATTTGTTTTTGTTGTGTGTGTATGTGTGTGTGTGCGTGCGTGTGTGTGTGTGTGTGTGTGTGTGTGTGTGTGTGTGTGTGTGTGTGTGTGTG
>NC_134903.1:9191662-9286662 GCF_041734735.1 Babylonia areolata | reverse complement strand
GTGTGTGTGTGTGTGCGTGCGTGAAGTGATGGTCTAGAGGTAACGCGTCCGCCTAGGAAGCGAGAGAATCTGAGCGCGCTGGTTCGAATCACGGCTCAGCCGCCGATATTTTCTCCCCCTCCACTAGACCTTGAGTGATGGTCTGGACGCTAGTCATTCGGATGAGACGATAAACCAAAGTCCCGTGTGCATCATGCACTAAGCGCACGTAAAAGAACCCACGGCAACAAAAGGGTTGTTCCTGGCAAAATTATGTAGAAAAATCCACTTCGATAGGAAAAATAAATAAAACTGCACGCAAGATATATTACAAAAAAGGGTGGCGCTGTAGTGTAGCGACGCGCTCTCCCTGGGGAGAGCAGCCCGAATTTCACACAGAAAAATCTGTTGTGATGAAAAGAAATACAAATACAAAATACAATATTATCAATGCGCTTTTTCTGTGTGAATAACATGGATTCGTTTTACTTATTTACTATCGTTTTTATATTTACTCATTGAGTCTCTTCTGATGGGCGCAATAGCCGAGTGGTCAAAGCGTTGGACTTTCACTCTGAGGGTCCCGGGTTCGAATATCGGTAACGGCGCCTGATGGGTAAAGGGTTGAGATTTTTTTCCGATCTCCCAGATCAACATATGTGCAGACCTGCTAGTACCTGAACCCCCTTCGTGTGTATACGCAAGCAGAAAAATCAAATACGCACGTTAAAGATCTTCTAATCCATGTCAGAGTTCGGTGGGTTATGGAAACAAAGAACATACCCAGCATGCACACCCACGAAAACGGAGTATGGCTGCCTTCAAGGCGGGAGAAAAACAGTCGTGCACGTAAAAGCCCACTCGTGTACATATGAGTTAACGTGGAAGTTGCAGCCCTCGAACGAAGAAGAAGTCTTCTGCACAATATCATCTGTGCGCTGTTTCTGTGTGACTGATAAACGTGGGTTCTGTTTCCAGGTCCAGTCAGCTCTACGAGGGACTGGGATGGCTCCAGATGTGCCAGAAGATGTGCTGGTAAGTCAATGCTCTCTGAATTCCGTTTATTTTATTGTATTTATTTATTTATTTATTTATTATTTATTTATTTATTATTATTATTATTATTATTATTATTATTATTATTATTATTATTATTATCATTATTTTTTGGGTACGCTTACAGTTGACCAAGTTTTTGCGCCTTATAAATATCATTATCATTAGTAGTAATTCTTTTTCTTTTTTTTTTATTTATCTATTATTTATTTACTTATTTCTTTTTATTTTATTTATTTATTCATTTATTTATTGTTATTTATTTCATATTATTTTATTATTTTATTTTATTTTATTCATTTATTTATTTATTATCTATTTATTTATTCTTTTTTTTCCTCAAGGCCTGACAAAGCGCGTTGGGTTACGCTGCTGGTCGGACGTTAGAATGTTATCGTTCTTTCTTTCTCTGGTCAGGCATCTGCTTGATAGATGTGGAGTAGCGTATATGGATTTGTCCGAACGCAGTGAGCTCTTTGAGCTACTGATACTGATACTGAATTCAGTAGCTGTGTACTTTTCTACCCACACTGGTGAGCCCTCTAATGTCTATGATGGGACTTTTGACCAGAGCATATAGAGCAGAAGGACAAATACAACAAAAGGTAAATAGATAAATAAATAGTTAAATAAATAGTTTCGACAATGCATATATAACTAACAACGATCTCCCCATTTCAATATAAAAAGAAAGGTTTATTTCATCTTTTGTATTTTTTTTAAATTTTTTTTTTATCTTGGCTTGTGAAGGAACTGCTAATCTGTAGCCAGGTAGCATTACATTTTTAATCACAATGCATATACTAGAGAAGAAGCAGAAAGTAATGATGATAATGATAATGATGATTATGATGATGATGAAGATGATGATGATAATGATGATTATGATGATGATGAAGATGATGATGATGATGATGAAGACATCCATGTATGACCAGCAGGTGATTACTACCCCTTGTCCAGTAAGGTAAGATGAGAGAGAGAGAGAGAGAGAGAGAGAGAGAGAGGGGGGGGGGATCAAATTCAAACGTATGTTGCCATGACATGCCCACAGCTCCCCAGAAATTCCGCTACGCCCCCGGCACGACCTACGAGTTTGACTACCTGGCAGAAACAGCCACCTCTATGGAGGATGCCAGTGAGGACACTGCACGTCTGTCTGTTGCTGCCACCGCCCTTGTACACGTCATCAGTGACTGTGACATGGTCCTGCAGGTCAGAGGATGGCCACGGAGGTCTTCGTTTTTGTTGTTGTTGTTATTGTTGTTGTTGTTTTTAATAAATATTGTGTGTGTGTGTGTGTGTGTGTGTGTGTGTGTGTGTGTGTGTGTGTGTGTGTGTGTGTGTGTGTGTGTGTGTGTGTGTGTGTGTGTGTGTGTGTGTGTGTGTCCTTTCGTTTGACTCTTTTGGAGTTCGTTCGTTTATTTATTTTTAGTCTGTTCATCTAAGATGATGATATTAGACTGAAAATAAATGAAATTATTATTATCATTTGGATTGTTATCATTTCTATCATAATGATGATTGTTATTATTAATTAGAAATCGACATTTCTGTATATTCGAATGAAAAGGAGGGCAGTTAAGGTGTAGGGGAGGGGGGGGGGAAGGGGGAAGGGACTAAGAAAGGAAGAGAGAGACAGACAGACAGACAGACACAGAGGGAGAACAGAATGTAGAAAAGATAGAGTAAAAAATCTAAAATGGAGAGGGTGAGTGTCAGTGATTGGAGAAAGAAAAAACACAATATTGGAAGGGTGTGTGTGAGAGGCGAGACGGGGGAAAAGCGATTAGGACCACAAAAAAAAAAATCAATAATCAAATATTGTATGTTCCTATGGGGACCTACAATAAACAACCAAATGGACTATTTAACACACAGCTAGCTAACATTAATGAAGAAAAGTTTGAAATATAAAACTTTTTTCCAAAAGATGTTAACATTTGAAACTGGTAACACGTGTTCCGTAATTTCTGGAGGCAAAAAAGGTTTCATTACTAAACAGTACTTTTGGAGTTGTAAAAAAACAACAACCAGATATGCATGAATTACAGTTCACTCATCGGCGTTGAAGAAGTCTGTAAGCAAAATTATAGTCGCTCAATTTTCTGAGTTGTAGAAGCTATGTATTTCGTCCTTCTGAGTTATATACTCTGTAGCTGCCTTCACCTTTACACTCCATCTCGCTCTCTACGATCGGCTTCGGATCCACTCTGTTTACGCATACCCAGATTCAAACACTCGGCTGTTGGCTGCCGTTCTTTCTCTGTCTCTGGACCTTGCAGTTGGAATGAACGTTCTCTTTCGCTTCGTCAGGTTTCCGCACTCAGCTCTTTCAAGTCTGGCCTTAAAACCCACCTCTTCCCAAAATAGCCTCCCTTCCCTGCCTCTTCCTTGTCTTCAGTTTCTCCAGTTTTAGAGTTATGCATGCGTGTGAATACTGTTGCGAAAGCGCTTTGATTTGTCTCTGCACAAGATTCAGCGCTATATAAATACCATTATTAATATTTTTTATGCGTCATCACGGTTCACTCTCTTGAGCTGTGAAAGGTGTATTTTATAATGATGGTTCAGTCTTTGGAGTTTTTACTCAAAATTGTGGTTTTCTATATACTGTGTGCGTATTTACAGTTCACTCTTTTGAGTTGGAGAACCTGCTTGCATGATTATGCATCACACACACACACACACACACACACACACACACAGAGAAGCTTTAAGCACTCGAATGTCATTGGTCATAAGGTCCTTATGACATGGGTGAATGCATCAACATACTTTCATTTTTAATTTTTTTTTAAACATTATAATAAAGGAATGAAAGCAAATAATGAAACAAAATAAAGTTCCTTCTTTGAAGAAAAATGATAGCAACCGACAGGCCACCCAACACATAAAAACTCCGTTCATTCATCTTTCAATGCACCATGCAACAAATTCCAACACTGGGTACAAAAGAAAATTGTCGAACCTATCTGACCACGCAGTTATGCCTGTGCTTTTTGCCTTGACGCTGAGAGAGAGAGAGAGGGGGGGGGGGGGGGGGGGCGGGGGAGGGGGAGGGGGGGGAGGGGGAGGGGGGGGACAGGGGGGGATGGGGGGCAGAGAGAGAGAGTATATGTGTGTGTTTGTGTGTTTAACTATGTGTGTGTGTGTGTGTGTGTGTGTGTGTGTGTATGGATATACTTCAGTTGCGTGACGTCAGCGTCAAGGAGTCCGATCCCAACTCTCCGAGCATGCGCAGTGCCCCTGACTCAGCACGTGCTGCCGCTCTTCTGGAAAGACAACCCCTCCGCTTCTCCTTCCAGGATGGCGTCGTGGAAGAGTTGTGTCCCTCCGAGGGGGAGGAGTTGTGGGCCCTGAACGTGAAACGCGGTGTTCTGTCCTCCTTCCAGAACGGCATGACTCGTCTGGACTCTGACCAGACTGTGACTGAGGTGTGTGTGTGTGTGTGTGTGTGTGTGTGTGTGTGTGTGTGTGTGTGTGTGTGTGTGTGTGTGTGTGTGTGTGCGTGTGTATGAATGTGTGTGCATGCATGCGTGTGTATGGATTTGTGTGTGCATGCATGCGCGCGCGCGCGCGCGCGCGTGTGTGTGTGTGTGTGTGTGTGTGTGTGTGTTTGTGTGTGTGTGTGTGTGTGTGTGTGTGTGTGTGTGTGTGTGTGTGTGTGTGTGTGTGTTTGTGTGTGTGTGTGAATGAGTGAATGTGTGTGTGTGTGTGTGTGTGTGTGTGTGTGTGTGTGTGTGTGTGTGTGTGTGTGTGTGTGTGTGTGTGTGTGCGTATGTTTCGTTGGTGAATTTATGGTCTACTATTTTTAACAGTGCATACATAGTTGTAAATATAATATAAATCAGATGCCAACGAGCTCATAACGCTTAGGTTTTAAACAGTCGTACAGTTATCTATACGAGTTAATGTTAAAGACTCTGCTTTAATTCTGGAATATCATGGAACATCTCATGCGCAATCAACTGTCTTAATTAGGAGAAGAAGAAGAAAAAAAAAAACCCAGACAGATGCTTTATGTCTTCCTGTCTTCACGCCATGCCTTTATTTCTACACGTCTCATTGATCTTGACCCCTATGACGACAGGTGGACGTGGCCGGTAGATGCCCCGCCGAGTACCAGGTGCAGAACAAGGGCTGGTACTCCACCACGGTGAAGAGAAGCAAGGACCTGCTGGCCTGCACTGACCGTCACGACTACCAGACCGCTGTCCGAGCCTCCCCTTACCACCTGCCTTCCGTGAGTTAGGGGAGTGGGGGTTTCAGTGGGGGAGAGAGAAGGGGTGTGGGTGTGTGTGGGAGGGGGAAGGTGGGGGGTAGTGTTGTCTCCCCGCCCCTCCCACCTCCCCCCTTTTCCCTTCCTCTTGTCTTTCTGCCTTCCTTCACACCTCAAGGCCTGACTAAACGCGTTGGGTTACGCTGCTGGTCAGGCATCTGCTTGGCAGATGTGGTGTAGCGTATATGGATTTGTCCAAACGCAGTGACGCCTCCTTGAGCTACTGAAACTGAAACTTCACACCTTTCTGCTCTTCAGTCATTCTTTTTCGGTTTTTTTTTTCTTTTTCTTTTTTCTTCCTCCGCAGATTTGTTTATCTCCTTATTCTTCCTTCCTTTCTTCACATATTTCTTTATTTCAGTCTTCCTTCCTTCCTTCACACATTCTTTTTTCGCTTAGTCGTTGCTATTTTCGTTCTCCTTAAACTTTCTTTTCCTTTGATTTTTATTTTTTCATTTCCTCACACATTTTTAGTTCTGAGTCCTTCTCCTTTCTTCCTATGTGTACTTTTCTTTTCCCGAGTTATCTTCACTTCTATACTTGTAATAATTTTAATCTTCGTTCTTTCCTCCCTCCATTCCTTCCTTCCTTCTTTCACGCCTGCAGTTTCCTTTGTTCTCCTTTCTTCTTTCATTTTCTTTTAATTTTCTCTCCTTCATTTTCTTTCTTTCATTTGCATCTTTCTCCTGTCTAATCCTCCTACGTAACCACGGGGTATAGGACTGACAATGACGTGTGTTTGTGACGTCAGTCTGTGCAGTTCATGCCCCTCATGAAGAGCTCATATCACCATCTTCTCTTTAATCTCTATAGCTCTGTGTGTATGGATTTGTGTGTGTGTGTGTGTGTGTGTGTGTGTGTGTGTGTGTGTGTGTGTGTGTGTGTGTGTGTGTTTCGTTTGTGAATTCATGGTCTACTATTTTTAACAGTACATACATAGTTATAAATATAATATAAATCAGATCCCAATGAGCTCATAACGCTTAAGTTTTAAACAGTCGTACAGTTATCTATACGAGTTAATGTTAAAGACTCTGCTTTAATTCTGGAATATCATGGAACATCTCGTGCGCAATCAACTGTCTTAATTAGGAGAGACAGAAAAAAAAAAAAAAAGACAGATGCTTCATGTCTTCCTGTCTTCACGTGTTAAGCAGAACCCAGTCAATCTACATTCCTTCATTAACATTTCTAGTCTTCCTTTCAACCTTCCTTCCTTCCTTCTTTTGCGCCTTTGTTTTTCTGTGACCGAGTATAGGCGCTGTATAAGTGTCCATATCACCATCTTCTCTTTAATCTCTATAGCTCTGTTAAGCAGAACCCACAGAGTGACGTGTGTTTGTGACGTCAGTCTGTGCAGTCCCTGCCTCTGATGAAGAGCTCACACCACTGCCAGCAGACCGTGGACCGGTACGGCATCTTGAGCAGCGCCACCTGCACTGAACTCCATCAGTTCCGGCCTTTCTCAAGGGAGGCAAGCGGGGCCGCCACCAAGGTGTCCCAGAGTCTTCAGTACAAGACCCAGAGTCGCCTCCCTGTCTCAGTGCGGCGTAAGTCTGACGGGACTTGTCACGCGGCTAGCTTGTCTTTACTGGACGTGTTTTTGTTGTTGTTTGTTGTTGACTTTTCTGTTTATTGTGGAATGTGCCAAAACACATTACAATTAATGCCAAACACGTCATTCGAACACAAATGACCTATCATGCAAAATCTTTTTTTTTCTTTTTCTTTTTTTTATTGTGCCCAGGGAGGCATGCCATTCAAACACACGTGACAAGTAATGTGAAAACAGGTCGACTGTTGTGTCAACGGGAAATGTGAAATCCAAACACACATGACCAATAATGCAATACTTGATTTTTTTTGTTTTCTGTGCCGATGAAAAATTCGCATATCAAACCATGCATGACCAATTAAGCAAAACTCTACTTTTGTCCTGTGGCAATGGGATATATGCCACTCAAACATTGCTGTTTTAACGTGGATGTACTAAACGCACGCAAATAACCATACTGTGTTGATGGGTGAGATGTCAATACATGACCAATAATGTGGAACATGTTGTCTGCTGGGTTAATGGAGGGACATGTCACCGAAACAGATGACGAATAATGTGGAACATTTTGTTTGCTGTATCACTGGGAATTGATAAACACAAACACATGACTGACAATGTGGAACATGTCACCCAAAGACAGTCATTGACCAATAATGTGGAAACATGTCACCCAAACACAGTCATTGACCAATAATGTGGAAACATGTCACCCAAACACATGACCAATAATGTGGAAACATGTCACCCAAACACATGACCAATAATGTGTAAACATGTCCCCCAAACACATGACCAACAATGTGTAAACATGTCCCCCAAACACATGACCAATAATGTGTAAGTATGTCACCTAAACACATGACCAATAATGTGAAACATGTCACGCAAACACACATGACCAATAACGTGAAACATGTCACCCAAACACATGACCAATAACGTGAAACATATCACCCAAACACATGACCAATAATGTGAAACATGTCACCTAAACACATGACCAATGATGTGTATAAACATGTCACTCAAAGACATGACCAATAATGTGTAAACATATCATCCAAACACATGACCAATAACGTTTAACATGTCACCCAAACACATGACCAATAACGTTGAAACATGTCACCCAAACACATGACCAATAATGTGGAAACATGTCACCCAAACACATGACCAATAACGTGAAACATGTCACCCAAACACATGACCAATAATGTGAAACATGTCACCCAAACACATGACCAATAACGTGAAACATGTCACCCATACACATGACCAATAACGTGAAACATATCACCCAAAAACACAAACCAACACCTCTGCCTTGCTGTGTGCTCAGCCGTGGCCCAGAGAGTCAGTCTGATGTACCAACACGGCAACAAAGAGGAGGTCACTCGCAAGGCCCGACAGGAAGCGGAAGACGTGCTACGTCAGCTGTGTCGTGACACCCAGACAGACATCCGTCCAGACACCCCCCGCCTCTTCTCCTCCCTGGTCTCCGCCCTGCGCAGAGTGGACTCGTCTAGTCTCCAGGCTCTGCACTCCAAGCTGGAGCAGAACACGATGTGTGCCGGCAACATCCGCACAAAGTGAGTTCACCACTGACGCTCAGCTTCCTACAGGAATTGTATCGTTCGCACATTGTTAATCCTACACTCAGACCAACTTTACCACGATATACACATTGGTAATCCAACACTCAGACCACCTTTACCACGATATACTAGTGTACTGTTGGGCAGTAAAGTTCCTTACTCGAGTGAGTTCACCACTGACGCGCGCGCGCGCACACACACACACACAAGTTTATAAAACGACTATCTCATTTCTCCTTGATAATACTGCTTTAAGAAAAGGGCAGAACCAGTTTATGTCATCATTTGAGTGAGTTCAAGCGAGTCCCCACTGACGTTTAGTTTCGAATGTTGAAATAAACTAAAATAAAAACATAGTGTTTATCCCACAGGTAGTTCTTTCTTCTTTTTGTTTTTCTTCAATAACATTGCTTGAGAGGAAAACGCATCACGACTCTTGTTCATCATGTATGTTTGTGATATATTTGCTGACACGAAAGAAAGGTCATAACTATTTTTTTCATCATTTATATAGTTTGATATTTGTTAACAAGTGTTCTATCAATCAGGTGTTTTGTTTTGGGTTTTTTCCCCTTGATCTTTCCATGGTTTTCTGTTTAAGTCAATTATAATCACAACAAATAACAAGTGGTGGTCAGTTGCTCTGCTTGTCAATGTTCAGCACTGACAAAAGCAACAACAAAACGAAAGTGAATTGGTCAGTCAGTCAGATTCGTGAAGTCCTTGTACTGCTCTGTGTGCAGGAAGTTCTTTGTGGACGCCCTGCCCATGGTGGGCACTGAAGCCGCCGTCACCCTGATGACGCGCATGTTGATGAGCAATGACGTCACCGACCTTGAAGCCGACATGTGGCTGACGTCACTGGCCCTGATCCAGGAGCCCAGCTTGCCCATGCTGGAGCAGGTGAGGCTTTCAATTTCAGTTTCAGTTTCTCAAGGAGGCGTCACTGCGTTCGGGCAAATCCATATTCGCTAATCACATCTGCTAGGCAGATGCTTGACCGCGGCATAACCCAACGCGCGTAGTCAGGTCTTGAGTGCATGTATACATACATATTTGTGTACCAATTAGAGTGGATTTGTTTCATATAATTTTGCCAGAAGACAACTTTGTTGTTGCCATGGGTTCTTTTTTTGAGTGAGCAAAGTGCGATCTGCAGAAGGGACCTCGTTTTGTCGTCTCACCCGAATGACTTGACGCCTGGTGTGATTTTCCAGTCAGAGAAAGGGTGAGAGAGGGAATCAAACCCAGTCCCTCGCGGACACCGTGTTGGCAGACAAACGTCTTAACCATACTGTCACCTTCCTCAGGTGAAGTCTCTGCTCACGTCCAAGACCCTCGTGGAGAAAGCCATGCTGCCTGTGTCCACCATGGTCAACAACTTCTGCCAGCGCCAGCCCCAGTGCAGCTTGGAGTCTTCAGTGCAAAGCATCATGACGTCATTGGAGGACCTTGTCGGCAGCTCCTGCTACGTCAACAAGAAAAACCTGGACCAGGTCAGTTCACGGCGACTCTGGCTGTGACGTGAATTGGTGATCACTTCCCAAATCGTGTTGTCGAACTGATTAATTTGTGGTAAGGATTTCAGGATGAGATGTCATTCATGGGCCTCCCGAAATTATGAACATCCTCTAAATATGTCGAAGGAAATTTCCTAAAGTATGCTGTCTCAATTCCCTGAAAATTATATAGTGTATTTAAAGAACACTTTAAAAAATAAAAATACCTCACCAGACGGCAGTTTACCAGTTGTAATCTGGCAATGAATAAGAAGGTACAAGAGGCTTGAAAAGTTCTGCATGCGAATTTGAAAAAACGAAGGAAAAAACATAGTATTCGTATCGAATCATTACCATCAGCAGCAGCATTAATAGTTTGTGGGGGACGTTTTGATTCCGTCTACATTTAATAAATTTCATAACCATACGTAGAAATGAAGTAACAGTCAAACAAATATAGACTTTAACACTCAGAGATTGTTCTGTAAAGTTACGGCACTGAAAGATACGGCGAACACCAATCGTGTTTCAGGTACTGATGGCACTGCGAGCCATCGGCAACGCGGGTCACGTGAGCAGCGCCGTGTCTGTGGTGAACCAGTGTGTGAGGAGGACCAGGAACCCCATGGAGGTCCGTGTGGCGGCTGCCCAGGCCTTCAGACGTATGCCCTGTGATGCTGACGTGAGTCTCTGACCTGTGTGTGTGTGTGTGTGTGTGTGTGTGTGTGTGTGTGTGTGTGTGTGTGTGTGTGTGTGTGTGTGTGTGTGTGCGTGTGTGTTGTCTTCAGTTTAACGTGTACTCACTATAAGTGTTTTTTTAGACGGAAAGGAGAAAAGTAGTGGATAAAGGAAAGGGAATGCATGTGAATATTAGTGTAAAAAAGTGTTCATGTAATGTATCATAGGAAAGGTATATTATTATAAGAAAAAGTCTAAGGAGATTGTGGTGTGTATTGAATGAGGTGTCACGGGAAGGAGGATATGTATATGCATATCAACAAGTATCAACCTACAACAATGTAAATATAAATAACAACATTAATTATAATAAATCAAAGGAGGATACCAACTGGACTGGAGTTTATTCTATGCAATGAATAATCATTCAAAATCTTTTCAGTGGCTAATGTGTGTGTGTGTGTGTGTGTGTGTGTGTGTGTGTGTGTGTGTGTGTGTGTGTGTGTGTGTGTGTGTGTGTGTGTGTGTGTGTGTGTGTGTGTGTGTGTGTGTGTGTGACATATATGTTCGTTGTGTTCCATTTTCAATGTATTGAATTAGATTCGCATGAGTCTTGGATGGAAGTTAAGAAACAGGAAGCAACAAGAAGTCGAGAGTGTTATCCTTTTTTTGTTACTGCTTTTTGTTTCTTTGTTGGATTATGATGATGCGTTCTGTCTGTGTAAATAAAGCACGCTGAATTCCACGGAGAGAAAACCACAGGAACTAGAATACAATGAAGTAGAAATCAATACAATACAATTCAATACACGGCGAGGCAAAGTAATTCAACGCAGTTGAACGCAGCCGAACTCAGCGTAACGCAAATACATTAAAAAGCGTTCAAAGATACTCATGTAATGTTCAGGTTTTCTAAATTTATTTTTTATTATATTTTTTTATTCAGACTTCTTGCTATAGCGCATATTCTTGAAGCTCTATGCGCTTTACAATAGCACTAAAAAATAAAAAAAAAAAAAAAAAAAAAAAAAAAAAACATTCACTCAAACATCCCCACACATATGCATATAATTTGAAATATAGGCGAGAGAGAAAAATTAAAATAGGTCATGTCAGTTGATTAAATCAAGAAATGCAACAGGTATTTAAAAAAAAAAAAAAAAAAAAAAAAAAAAAAAAAAAAAAACCCACCCCGCATTACACACACAGATCAAAACTAGAAAGATGAAACAAATGTTCACACACACACACACACACACACACACACGAATGACAAACAATTGAAACACACAGGCTACATCATCACATGATAAAGCAATATTCATCAAACATTTCAAGTAAAAACGTATGTACATCATTACATTTAAGAAATTAAACCTGAAAATGTAAAAAATGTACGTATTGTTAAAAAAAAAAAAAAAAAAAAAAAAAAAAAAAACTCACACCTCCACCACGTCCACATACACTAGCACAAACACACACACACACACACACACACACACATACACACACACACACACACACACACACACACACACACACACACAACTCATCAACAACAACAAAAGGACAACAGATGGACAACTGAGTAAACAAACTACAACATTACTTCATAAAACAGTTCGTGTTAAAATCTCTCACATACATATTTATACATTAAAAAAAACAACAACACAACAACACACACACGCGTGCGCACGCGCGCGCGCGCGCGCACACACACACACACACACACACACACACACACATGTACCAACTCACCCACCCGCACACCCGCAACACACAGACACAAGCTCGCGCGTGTGGACGTGCAAACACCCGCCACCACCTCTCCCCCCTCGCCCCCCCCCCCGCTCCCCCCTCCCCCCCAACCCTCCCCCCCCACACACAACACAACACAACCACACACCTCTATTTCATTTCAATTTCATACAACATTGTATGACTGTCTGAACAGATGTGTCTTCAGGGCAGTTTTAAACTGTGAGGGGGTTTCAGAGTAACGAGTTGTGAATGGAAGCTGGTTCCAAACAGTTGTCGCAAAGTGAGAAAAAGATCGCTTGCCATAAGTCTTTGTTTTGATTCGAGGGACAGTAAAGGTTCTATTGTCTGAAGAAGAGCGGAGTTGTGTGGCAGGGGTATAGACATGAAGGAGATCAGAAAGATAGACAGGAAAGTAGGGATCAGTGAGAGAGTTGAAGCAAAGAGTGGATGTTTTATGTTGTATTCTTGCAGAGATTGGGAGCCAGTGAAGCTGTTGGAGGAGTGGCTGTACGTGTTCGTGTTTTCTGACTCTGAAGATCAGTCGTGCTGCTGAATTTTGAACCTTTTGAAGTTTGTCTAGGAGGTACTGAGGAATGGCAGAGAGTAAGGAGTTACAGTAATCAAATTTAGACAGAACGAGAGAACAGACGAGAGTTTTGGTTGCATCAGAAGTGAGAAGATGGCGAATGCTACTAATTTTCCTGAGTTCATGGTAAGCAGAGCGACAGATGTTGGACACGTGTTTTTCCATGGACAGAGTGTCAGAAAAAGTTACCCCTAGATTTCTTGTAGCAGATGAGAACTGAATGTTTGTGTTACCAACAGACATAGAGGAGGGAGCGGAGTCAGGTAATGGTTTGTTCTGTGAGTGAATCAGGAGGACTTCAGTCTTGTCATCATTTTGTTTTAGTTTATTTACGGTCATCCAATGCTTGATGTCAGTAATGCATTCTTGAATGTTGTTGATGGTGTTATTGATCTGGTCAGGTGTACATGAGTCATATAATTGTGTGTCATCGGCAAAAGATTGACTTTGGACGTTGTGCTGAGCTGTGATGGTACCAAGTGGATTTGTGTACAAAATGAAGAGCACGGGTCCCAAAACTGATCCCTGGGGGACTCCGAATTCCAGAAGAGAAGGTTGAGAAAGGTGTTTGTTAGTAACGACAGTCTGGGTTCTATTGGACAGATAAGATGAAAACCATTTCAGTGTTGTGTCAGAAACTCCAAATGAATGAGAAAGACGATTAACGAGGATGTTGTGATCGATTGTATCGAATGCCGCTGAGAGATCTAAGAGGGTGAGGACAGAGAGTTTACCAGTATCTACAGACAGCAGAAGGTCGTTCATAACTTTGAGTAGAGCTGTTTCAGTGCTGTGGGAAGGGCGGTAGGCAGACTGTGAGACAGGAAACAGGTTGTTGTGATGCAGATATTCAGAGAGCTGGAGGAGGACAATCTTTTCTGTGACCTTGGAAAGAAAAGATAGATTGCTGACAGGACGATAGTTTTTGAGGGTGTTTACATCGAGAGTCGGCTTCTTGAGCAGTGGTGTTACAAGGGCTTTTTTGTAAACATCTGGGAAAGTGCCTGACTGAAGAGAGTTGTTGATGATAGAGGTCAAGGCTGGGAGGAGCGCATCAACACATTCAACCAAAAGGGATGTGGGGATTGGGTCAAGTGCACATGTTTTGGGGCTAGATTTTATAATGACTTGTTTAACTTCTTCCTTTAACTTCTTATATTTTTTTATCTCATTGTGTCGTTGAACCTCACTGTACAATAGATGGTCTGTTTCTGTGTGTGTGTGTGTGTGTGTGTGTGTGTGTGTGTGTGTGTGTGTGTGTGTGACATAACTGTTCGATGTGTTCTATTTTCAATGTATGAGTTTAATACACATGAGTATTCGATGGAAGGTAGGAAAAACGCCGAGAGAGTTGTTCGTTCATGTTATTGCTTTCTGCTTGTTCTGTCGGATTATGATGATGCGTTATGTCTGAGTAAAGCATGCTGAATTCCATGGCAAAAAAAACAAACAAACAAACAAACAAACAAACCAAAAAAACCAAAAAAAAACAACAACAACAACAAAACAACAACAACACAGGAGCTGGATTGCAATAAGAATATAAATCAACGCGATACAATTCAATACATGGCGGTGCAAAGTAAGGCAACGCCAGGAACAGCAATTCAACACAAACAATGCAGCGTAACTCAATACATTACAAATACTTTGTCATGTTCAGTGTTGTATTTCGTTGTCTCGTTGAACCTCAGTGTATAACGGAGGGCCTGTGTTACAGCGCAAAGCTGTGAACCAAATCATGGAGGACATGCAGGAGGATTCAGAATTACGTATTGCCGCTTACCTGGCTGTGATGACGTGTCCTGATGACGTCACCTTGCGCCGTGTGCAACTTCTCCTGGAATCAGAAACCGACCAGCAGGTGAGAATATGACTTGTTTCTCGCAATGTTATCTTTTCATCGAATATATTATTAATACGTGTGTTCATTACCAACACATACCTCTGAGCAGAAATATTGTATACTCAACCCACTTTAACTTTTTCGAGAGGGACGTTTCAGTCTCCTTTTCTGAAGGAGGTGTCACCGTGTTCGGATAAATCCATGTGCAATACACCACCATCTCAACCCGACGCGCTAGTCAAAGTTCTTCTTCTTCTTCTTCTTCTTTCCGTTACACGACCAACATCGACTTGCCGATGACTCTGTCGTGGTTCATGCATGCTGAGTATTTTCGTGTCTCCATAACCCACCGAACGCTGACATGGGTTACAGGATCTTTAACGTGCGTATTTGTTCTTCTGCGTGCGTATGCACACGAAGGGGGTTCAGGCACTAAGCAGGTCTGTACATATGTTGACCTGGTAGATCGGAATACCGACATTTTTACTGGAGTGAACATTGGTGTATATGTTAAATAGTTCTTGCTGTGTTGCCCCCCTCCCAATGAAAGTGAAACCAGGGAAACGTAAAATAAATCATATTTATTGAACAGCGTCTGACAAAATACTGTGCTTACCTCCACACTCTTGGCCAAGAACTTGTAGCTGGTGTGAGTGTCCCGCTTGTACAGAGCCAGGCTGAGAGAGGTGGGCCCAGTGAACGGGTAGCAGGGGCCAGAGACACGGGTGGACGCGTTGGGGTACTGCAGTTCTCCACACAGCTCACCCACCAGGCGCCGTTACCGTGATTCGAACCCAGGACCCTCAGATTGAAAGTCCAACGCCTAAGCCACTTGGCTATTAAGCCAATGAGTGCATTCATATGTGTGTGTCTGTCACAGTAGGTTTCCTTTACAGAAGTTTGTCGGAGGACATTACCAAAACTTCCACAGTTTCTTGTTTTGTGCGCCAAGCGCGTAATGGACCCGCACACTCCGTTCATTGTCTCATCCGAACGACTAGATGCTCAGTTCGATTCTCCAGCCCAGTTTGAGAGAAAGAGAAAGAAAGCTGCATCAGAACCCAGACCCTCACGGACACTGTCTTGGTAGACTTCTTTTTCTTCTTCTTCTGCGTTCACTCGTATGCACACGAGTGGGCTTTTACGTGTATGACCGTTTTTACCCCGCCATGTAGGCAGCCATACTCCGTTTTCGGGTGTGTGCATGCTGTGTATGTTCTTGTTTCCATAACCCACCGAACGCTGACATGGATTACAGGATCTTTAACGTGCGTATTTGATCTTCTGCTTGCATATACACACGAAGGGGGTTCAGGCACTAGCAGGTCTGCACATATGTTGACCTGGGAGATGGTAAAAATCTCCACCCTTTACCCACCAGGCGCCGTCACCGTGATTCGAACCCGGGACCCTCAGATTGACAGTCCAACGCTTTAACCACTCGGCTATTGCGCCCGTTGTCTTGGTAGACAATCGTCTCAACTATTCTCAAGCTGTATAATAATAGACGAGATTACAAACCTGTATCAATTGTGGAGTGATGGCCTAGCGGTAACGCGTCCGCCTAGGAAGCGAGAGAATCTGAGCGCGTTAGTTCGAATCACGGTTCAGCCGCCGATATTTTCTCCCCCTCCACTAGACCTTGAGTGGTGGTCTGGACGCTAGTCATTCGGATGATACGATAAACCGAGGTCCCGTGTGCAACATGCACTTAGCGCACGTAAAAGAACCCACGGCAACAAAAGGGTTGTTCCTGCAAAATTCTGTAGAAAAATTCACTTCGATAGGAAAAGCAAATGAAAAAATTAAAAACAAAACAAAACGAAAACTGCACGCAGGAATTTTTTTTAGTTTTAAAGAGTGGCGCTGTAGTGTAGCGACGCGCTCTCCCTGGGGAGAGCAGACCAAATTTCTACACAGAGAAATATGTTGTGATAAAAAGATATATGTAAACAAATTTTACTGACTGAACGGTCCCGTTTATACTGAACTGACTGTGCACTGTGCTGTGTCCAGCTGGGGTCCTTTGTGTGGAGTCACCTGACCAACCTGCAGGAGACGTCCAGTCCCCACAAACAGGCCGTCAGACAACTGCTGAAGAACGTCCAGCTGCCCGCCAAGTTCAACCTGGGACGTCTCCAGTTCTCCCGCAACTACGAGGGCTCTGCTTTCCTCAAACGGCTCAACAGCGGAGCTGCTGCTGAGGGCAACCTGGTGTGGTCCTCCTCCTCCTCCCTGCCCCGCTCTGCGTCTGCCAACCTCACTGTGGATCTGTTCGGCCGCTCCCTCAACCTGCTGGACGTTGGCCTGAGACTGGAAGGTCTGGAATACCTGATGGAGACCCTGCTGGGACCCAATGGTTATTTTGGAAAGAGTGCCAAGGTGAGACATTTTGTCTGTCATCTGATGAGGAGTAATCAGTGAGCGCCTTTAATATTATTTTATTCATGATTGTTTGAAGTATACGCCGATTGTGTCGAAATGAATAAACAGCACGCGCGTATTTTCTTGGCTGTATGATTTTTCTGCAGAACTTTTTGAAATCAATGGATTTGATGGAAAATGAATCAAATGGCAACAGTATATTTCTTTCTTTTCTTTCTTTTGTTTATTTATTTATGCATTTATTTCATTTCATCAACTTTTTTATGATAATGGTTCTTCTTCACGTTTTCTGCTGTCTACACTTTGAACCTACCGTCATGACAGTGACAGCATGTCAAACACACTACAAACACACACAGGGTTCACAGACCGAACACTGAATCCTGCTGACCATTTTGACCGGTGACCTGTGCACTTGCAGGGTGACGGCCAGCTGGACGAACTGAAGGGGTCACTGTACCTGAGGATGTTCGGCAACGAGATGGCCTTCCAGCGCTTCCAGGGCCTGGACTCCCTCCCCTCTGCCACCTCCTTCAACCTGATGGACTTCCTCCTCAAGCTGAACAAGAACTACGACGTCTCCATGACTCACAGCATGGTGATGCATTGGTCTCGGCCTTTATATTGACGAGCTGTTTTGATTTGATATGATACGTATACTTATATAGCGCCTACCCTCGGTCGGAGACCAAGCTCTAAGCGCTTGACAAACTCGGGGTCATTTGCGTAACAGGCTGCCTACCTGGGTAGATCAGACTGACGGCTGCCATTGGGCGCTCATCATTCGTTTCCTGTGTCATTCAATCAGGCATTCATTTCAGATATATAGACATACACACCAGACAGACATGTAACATTTTACCCAGCCATACTCCGTTTTCGGAGGGGTGCATGCTGGGTATGTCCTTGTTTCCGTAACGCTGGCATGGATTACAGGATCTTTAACGTGCGTATGTGATCTTCTTCGTGCGTATAAGCACGAAGGGGGTTCAGCCAGTAGCGGGTCTGCACACATGTTGATCCGAAAGATCGGAAAAATCTCCACCTTTTACCCATCAGGCGCCATTACCAAGATTGGAACCCGGGACCCTCAGATTGAAGGTCCAACGCTTTAACCATTCGGCTATTGTGCCTGTCTGCTGAAGAATAACAAACAATCAACTCATAGAATAAACAACGACATATCCATGATTCACAGCGTAGTTAGCCATTAGTAACATTTTAAAGGACAAGGCATTAACCTGGTGTTTTCATTGGTGACCTGGTAAAGAACAATAAATATTGCACTAATAGAAAAAAAAGGCATCTACAAGATTCACATAATTTTGGTGAGTGTGAGAGCGGTGTGTGTGTGTGTGTGTGTGTGTGTGTGTGTGTGTGTGTGTGTCTGTGATACTGACTCGTGCAGCCAGCCCATGCTGAAGGGTGTGCCTTGATGTTGTCAGGAATTCCTGGACACCGAGATGACAGTGCCCACGTCCTGTGGTCTGCCTCTGTCACTGACAGTGAAGGGAACGGCCACCGTGGACCTCAAGGCCTCTGGCAAGGTGAACATGCGCAAGATCTCTGCCTCACCGCGCAGTCTGCAGGTCGACGGTGAAATCAGACCCAGGTGAGACATTATCCACACGGTGGTGATCGTTTGACTGATGATGCTGTGTTTTGATTGATGACCAGAACACTGTTTTACGTATTTGTGTTTCGTGCTCTGATCAGACTTTTGTTTCTAGGGATGAGGGTAGAAAAATGAACACCAGATAAAGCACACATTCACATCAGTTTATTTATTTATTTATTTATTCATTTATTTTAAAGAATAGTTGTTACTGTATTGTGTGTTTGTTTTTTTTAACTGTTTTTATTATACAACACTACGTTTTGACTTGAAATATTTCTCTTTTTTTTTTCCAAAAAACAACAAAACAATGACGCACAATAAATAATCTACATACATACATACATACATACATACATATATATATATATATATATATATATATATATATATATATATATATATATATATATATATATATACATGTGTTGTCATATTTGATTTTATTCGTATTGTTTCAGTCAAGACATCATGGTGTTTGCAGTGCCAATTATTAATAATTCCCTTGTCGTTCGTCGTATTAATAACTCTTTCGAATCCAAGTTAACACAGCATCTTTCCAAACGTGGAAACGGAAACTTAGTGGATCTAATATAGCTCACAGATTGTGCCGTTTAACGTAAGAAACGCTAACAACGATTCCTTGCATTAGTGACTCTTTTGCGTCACAGTTTACATACTGACTGTGACATTGTTTCAGAACTGCAGATGAAGAAATGCAAGGAAATGCAATGCAGCTAACAGAAACCTGTATCTTGTTTCAGTGGCGCAATCCGCGTTTCCGGTCAGATGACGGTGGATGCCCAGGTGTCACGTGCTGCCCTGCACGTGACTGGCACGCTCCACTCCAGCAGTGCCCTCAAAGCACGCGCTGACCTTGACCGTGGCCGCGTCCTGAGCATGGAAGTGGATGTTCCTCAGGAGAAGATGGAGCTGCTTGATATCAGGTTGGTGACAGCATCTCTTGGACTGAGACAATGAGTATACCATGTTGGCATGTGCCTTTGTTTCCTGCTCTGGTGCCTATA
Source organism: Babylonia areolata (assembly GCF_041734735.1). NCBI lineage: Eukaryota > Metazoa > Mollusca > Gastropoda > Neogastropoda > Buccinidae > Babylonia > Babylonia areolata. Next base: position 9,266,788 of record NC_134903.1, on the reverse strand, counting down.
GTTACCACGTCCGGGCTTGTGTATGCTATGTGACAGTACCAATATATGGTGTGGTGGTCTGTTGCGTTGCACTGAATAGGTAATGATTATATTTTGTATGTTTTTGAACACGTATATAATTATGCCCAAGTTTTTTCACACACAACCACAACATCCCTAGTACTGAGACACTCGTTGTTGTACAATGAAGGGACCAATGTTGACAAGTGGCTTGGTTTCCTGTTCTGGTGTGAAGAGAGGCCACGTCTGTGTATTAAATGTGACAACACCAATATATGGATGGATATGTGGATGCGTTGCACTACAGAGACACTGGTTGTTGTACAATGAAGGGACCGTTGTTGATACATATCTTTGTTTCGTGTTCTTGTGTCTATCGTGAGCAATTCTGAGTTTGTGCATTATTAAAAAAAAGAAAGAAAAAAAAAAGAAAAGAAAGAAAAAAGATGGGCGATAATTATAATTGTAGGGAGTGATAGTCCTTAGATGTTTTGCAATAGATACGTAATGTCATTATTCTACATGTTTTGAAATGTGGCTTTATCTTTCACACACAACATCATTTTCAGCTCCTTCCTGTTCTGGCACATACAGTGCCTCGTCCGCCGGGCATGTGCATTGTATGTGACAGTACCAGTATTATGCGGTGGTAGTCTGTCGATGCGTTGCTCTAAAGGGGTGATGTTTTCACTTTGTATATTTTGGAACACATTTGAATGCCCTTTTTTCACACACAACACACAACATCCGTTTCAGCTCCGAGTTCAGCATCGTGCACAACACGGTGGAGAAGAAGCAGAAGATGATCACCGAGAACCGAAAGACCGTCAAGGTGTGCACAGGAGAGCTGGCGTCACGCATCACTGGTTTGGAGCTGTGCGGAGAACTGCAGTACCCCAACGCGTCCACCCGTGTCTCTGGCCCCTACTACCCGTTCACTGGGCCCACCTCTCTCAGCCTGGCTCTGTACAAGCGGGACACTCACACCAGCTACAAGTTCTTGGCCAAGAGTGTGGATGTAAGCACAGTATTTTGTCAGACGCTGTTCAATAAATATGGTTTATTTTACGTTTCTCTGTTTCACTTTCATTGGGAGGGGGGCAACACAGCAAGAACTATTTAACATATTCATGTTTCAATCCAATATATCACACATTGACCAGTCAGTCATTGGCCGAAACTGCTGCCATACAGACAGCTCACTCCTAAGGTACGAAAAGAAACAATTTGTTTTATTCTACGGGTTCAAATCGTCTTCCCCACCCCCTTCTTTTCATAATGTAGAGCATCTTTGTAAACTCGTTAATTCAGAGAGGAAGAGTGGTTGATCTAATGTCCAGTCTGTCTCATGCTGTGTACAGAGCAAGAAGAAGACCATAGCTCAGCTGTCGTTCAACACGCCAGGGTCTAAAGTGGATCGTTCTCTGGCCTTGGACATGGTCATCACGGACAGACAGCTGGAGATCAGCGCAGCCTCGCCCTGGAAAAAAGCTGAGTTCAAAGGTCAGTACCCCAAATCAATGACACATAGAACGTATTCTATGAATTGTAGAAAGGGTGAAACAAAAATTTCAAATATCCACCAATATCGTAGCAAAATAACCGTGACCGTAACATACATATGTTTAACACATGCCTGCAAACTATTTCTTTATTTCACAACAATATACTTCTGCTTCCGCAGGAGACATAACCTCCACCAAGAAGTTGATGGGTGTCAGCGGAAGTTTCGTCACTGACGACGTCAACACATACGCCCTGACAACAGAGGTGAAGATCGACCAGTCCAAAAATGGCGTCACTTACACCCCCCTGTTTGAGGTTCGTCGTCCTGGCATCAACAACATGGCTCTGACTGGCATCGTTTCCATGGAGAAATCTTCCACTGTTGACCTGACTCTGAGTGGTGTGACTGAACAGCCAATGAGTCTAAAGAGTGAGTAGCTTTTTTCATATATAGCAAGGCTTTGTTTTGCCTTGCTGACTGTGTTCTTATTCATCAAGCATTCCAGAAGAAGGAGAAAGTTAGTCCCTTTATGTACATGTGTTATGAGAGTTATAGAAGCTTGCAAAACATTAAGAACAAACAAAAGTCGCTTGCTTTATCCAAAATATTATTTATGGTTGTCACACTGCAATGAGTGTGCATGAGTTTCAGTTTCAGTTTCAGTAGCTCAGGGAGGCGTCACTGCTTTCGGACAAATCCATATACGCTACACCACATCTGCCAAGCAGATGCCTGACCAGCAGCGTAACCCAACGCGTTTAGTCAGGCCTTGAAAAAAAAAAAAAATCTTGATGCATGAATCTTAACAAAGCGGTTCGTTGTTGTTGTTGTTGTTGTTTTTTTTCCTTTTTTTTTCGGTTTTTCTTTTAATAAGTGTTTTTCTTTTTTTTTCTTTTTTTTTCTTTTTCTTCACAGCTGCCTTGACCAACACGGATAAGGAGCTCAGCCTGGTTGGTTCCGTTGACAAGGGAGACAAACAAAAGTTTTCCATCCGCGTGGGCACCCAGATGAGCATGGCTAACAGCAGGAAAAACGCCAGAATCCAGGTAACTTCACAGTTCCACCTACCTGTCCTGAAAATACTACTACTAATAATAATGGTATTTATATAGCGCTGAATCTTGTGCATAGACAAATCTAAGCGCTTTCGCACCAGTCATTCTCATGCACGCATAACCCTAAAACTGGATAAACTGAAGACAAGGAAGAGGCAGGGAAGGGAGGATATTTTTGGAAGAGGTGGGTTTTAAGGCCAGACTTGAAAGAGCTGAGTGTGGAGACTTGACGAAGCGAAAGAGGAAGTTCATTCCAACTGCAAGGTCCAGAGACAGAGAAAGAACGGCGGCCAACAGTCGAGAGTTTCCTCTAACATGACTGTGCCGTGTTCCAATCAGTGATTTCATCTGTGGCTGAATGACTGCTGTTTATCGTTTTGTTGTTGTTTTTTGCTGGTTTTCTACGGTTGGCTTAACATATACCGTCGTGTATTGGTTGACATCATAGCCTGAAAACAGACAAATACGGGGATCAATGATTGGAACCACATCAGTTGTATCGATGTCACTGTGAGCGATTAAAGGTCAGGGTCTGTTCATAGCCTGACACAGTTGACAGTGGTTTGGGTTCAGATGGGAAGATTTGAGCCACAGTTTCAGTTTGTCAAGGAGGCGTCACTGCGTTCAGACAAATCCATATACGCTACACCACATCTGCTAGGCAGATGCCTGACCAGCAGCGTAACACAACGTGCTTAGTCAGGCTTTGAGCATCCCTATATATATATAATATATATATATATGTGTGTGTGTACTGATTAGAGTGGATTTCCTCTTAAAAAAGAGGGACGTGTTTCTGACATTTGCCCCACAGCCATTGATGTGGTGTACGTTGGAAGATCTTGGTATGGTGTGGTGAATGTTTCGAGACTTGGGATTACCATCATGGAAGTAACGCCAGTTAAGTGATTGATAAGAGTTAGAAAACCTTGAACAGATGATGATAATTCCATACTGTACATGTGTGTGTGTTTGCGTGTACGTACGTGTGTGTGTGTGTGTGTGTGTGTGTTTGTGTGCGTGTGTGTGTGTGTGTGTGTGTGTGTGTGTGTGTGTGTTTATGTGCGTGTGTGTGTGTGTGTGTGTGTGTGTGTGTGTGTGTGTGCGTGCGTGCGTGCGTGTATCTGTGTGTGTGTCTGTCTGTGTCCTGGCCAGGTGAACCCGTTTCTACTGATCAAGTTCCCACGAAAAGATCTGGTGTCCTTCAGTGGCTCTGCTCTCTACAACCAGGGCAAGTTCCTCAAGACCGACATGACCTTCACCTTTCTCGACTTCAAACCCTTCATTGCTCAGCGTGAGTTACTGTCTGTATACAATGATGTTAAGAAGTACCGTACGCTTTTTGTGTATGTACGCCGTAATCCTACAGAAACTGTTTGTACATTGAGATATAGAAATTGATATGTTCGCACAGCGACTTAAACAATCACCATATTTGCATGTTCTGATGCTGCAGAAAACAGTACAAATATGTATCCATGCAAACTGGCATGTCTGTACTTAGTGACATTGAAAACATTCGTGTGTACCACGAATTATCCGAAACGGCGATGTATGTAAGATGTATACTAGGTCAAACAAGAAACGTCCACACCGGTAACTTTTCCATTTGAATATGCCTTTAAACTATGAATATAGCATGTCCCTGCATTGTCATATTACAGTGAATTTTAAGGCTGTACAGATTTTAACTCTAAACCGAATGTTTTCTAAATGCCACAAAAATAGATAAATGAATATTAAAACAAAACCGCCTGCTCTATGTCTTTTTATTCATTAAAATCCTAAATAGTTAAGGCTAACATCACGACTGATTCAAGAAACTTAGCTAGCTATGCAAACTAATCAACGTGGGTGTTTGTATTCTGTGTATTGCATTCAGTCACTGCCACAAGGTCTGAGCGAAGAACGAGCGCTCGCTACACCAGCAGCGCCAGTGTGAAGTCTTCTCTGGTTAGCGGTGCTCTGTCCAGCAGTGTCAGCGTCAAGAAAGGACGTCTGGCCAGTGGCCGTGCCACTCTGACCTACAGCGTGCCCCGTGTGGTGCGGGACAAGGTGGAACTGGTGGCCAAACTGTCAGACAAGTCCACCAAGGCCTACAACAAGTACTCCCTCAGATCGTAAGTGCTCATCAGCTGCTTTCGAGGGAAGAATAGCACATAGCAGGAATGGCTGAGAATTAGCACAACAATATCAATGACAAAACCCTAATAACGTCACAACCAATGCAGTTCAAGGGACCCATACATACCATTGATGATTTCCACACAACATAGTATTGCTTTGCTCTACATTTCGTAAGTACATGATATGTATCTCTCTGAATTATCCCGTCGTGTCCAACGGAGGAGTAGCCAAGTATCTTCAGATGTGGGTCCTCATGTGGGAATGAATAATAATAATGATAATAATAATAATGGTACTTATATAGCGCTGAATCTTGTGCATAGACAAATCTAAGCGCTGTCGCACCAGTCATTCTCATGCACGCATAACCCTAAAACTGGATAAACTGAAGACAAGGAAGAGGCAGGGAAGGGAGGATATTTTGGGAAGAGGTGGGTTTTAAGGCCAGACTTGAAAGAGCTGAGTGTGGAGACTTGACGAAGCGAAAGAGGAAGTTCATTCCAATTGCAAGGTCCAGAGACAGAGAAAGAACGGCGGCCAACAGTCGAGAGTTTGAATCTGGGTATGCGTAAGTGGAGTGGATCCGAAGCTGATCGTAGTGAATGAAGACCAATTCCTGAGGCACAAGGTCGTCCACAGACGCTGCATGGAATGGAGTCCTACAAGCATGATCCCCGTTTTCTCTCTCACACACACACACACACACACACATATATATATATATATATATATATTACACACACATACTTAAATCATAAAAAATAATCTGGACTCATTTTGTTCTTCTATGTCTTTATTCTGAGCATTTGATATAATTCAGAGTGATTTTGGTTCTTCATGTCTTCCAGGAACCTGGCCTCCAAGAGTTTCCCTGATTACAACGCTGCTGTCAAAGTGGACGTGGACCACAAAAAGAAGCTTTCTGCTGGAGAACTGGAAATCAAGTATGGCAATAACCAGAGTGACAGGTCCAAGCGTGTTCTGCTATCTGCGACTCTGTCCAGGAAGATCAAGGATATCCGGAATGTGAACCTCAACTACAAGATGTCAGCGGAAGCCCCACAAATGGTAACGTGTCAATCATTGACTGAGCATTTAGTAGATTTTAAGGTTTTCCATTCGAAATATCTGTGTATGTGGGTTCTTCTTCTACCAGATTTTTGTATGGTGTTGCTGTACATGAATGCATTTATTATAGTTGATGAAACAGAGAGTTCGATGACTGTTCAATTGTAAAATGAAAGAACTCAAGTAACACATGATACAGTCTGCATTTTGAAGAAAACAATGCACACAGAAATGGTGAAGTCATACATAATAAATTCATAACTGAGTATGAGAAAAAAAAAAAACAACAACAAAAAACCCCACCCAAACATTGTACACCATGCTAACTATAACTCGTTGAAACACATAATGTCATTATTTCAACATTTATTTTTTCTTTCATTTGTGTTCCATGTCATGCACATGGTATGTTCTTCTGTTCAATTCAGGACATTGACATCAAGATCAAGGGCCAGCACTCCCACAACCCGTCCAGCCTGGAATCTAACGTGGCTTTGACGTATGACAAAAGCAAGGACTTCACTGCGGCCCTGACCCTGAATGACAAAAGCGGCAGACTGAAGAAGCTGGATGGTGCAGTGACCCTGAATACCCCTGACACTGGCCTCACCCTGAAATCTGCCCTCAACCAGGTCTCCAAAAAACAGGTAAGGCATCTACTTCACTTTCGCGAAACACTAGCACCAAATCATGTCCTGTAAATTGATTCATACGAATTGTTACGAGTGACAGGATTTGTTTGATCTGTCCATAGCCTCGTTTCGTAATTGATCCAAGGTTCAAACTCGGCACAATCGTTTGTTAAAGTGTCTGCTCCAGATTTGTTTGTGCTTTTTTTTTAAAATTGAAATTAGCAGTGAAATCATTTTCATATGAAGGAATTTCAACAAGCAAATTCACAGTGCTGCAACCCTATAAGATGCTCCTATTGAGGTAGCCAGTGCATGCTTGCTTGCTTAGTTCCTTAGCACCGTGGGGAACCGTTGGAGCACCACGATAGGAAGGGAGCCAGTGATATCCATAGAAAGAGCGATCTTTCTAAGACAGGACGCAGAGTGGCATCCTTTGGAGCTCACTACTTACGTCACGTCCTCCAGTCGCCTCCCATGTGTTTCTGTCTTTCAGTGGGAGCACAGCCTGGACCTCAAGGCAGACGGCAGCAAGCACAGCGTCATGACGGTGTACAAGACCCAGGGTGGAGGCTCCCATCAGGTGACCAGCACCCTGGGTGTGGACGGCAGGAAACCCGTGACCCTGTCTGGAGAGGTCAACCTGGACTGGGACGACCTGTCGCTGGCTGCTTCCCTTCAGCAGGGCAAGGTGAGAGGAGACATCAGAGTTCTGTCACACCTTAAGCTTTTGGTTTTCACACTTCACCTGCATTCCGTTGTCAGAAAAGGGGTACACACACTCTTTCTTCGTCAGTTGTATAAGATAACAGTAACGGCGGTCAATCTGAGATCAATGTTCCTGTTTGTCACATGATTACCGTTATGCATTGTTCTGGAGTAAGGTTTGTCTTTCATACAAGCCAGTGTTAGAGGATGCAAAATAGTTCTGTCACACCTTAAGCTTTTGGTTTTCATACTGCGTGCGTTACCTTCATTACATCATCAGAAACGGTGTAGATAAACTGTTTCTTCATAAATTATACAAAAATGACAGTAAAGGCCATTTTCGGACTACTGTACCTGTATGTGACATGATTACCGTTATGCATTGTTCTGGAGTAAGGTCTGTATCTCATAAAACCGTGATGGTATGCGGGGAAAAAATCCTTTTACCAAAGTCAACCACACTGATAATGTGCGAATATGTCCTAACAATGTAATTGTGCATTGCACCAGCATTATTATGTCACGCTGTCTTTGGTATTGAAGGCGTGCTAGCTTTCAATCCAACATGTGATTTAAAAGCTGTCATATTCCACAGAACACGTACGGTGTGAGCGGCACTCAGAAACTGGCCAAGTCACGCAAAGGCAAGTGGAGCATGGAGGTCACAGTGCCCTCCAGACGGATGACCCTCAAAGCCAATGCTGGCAAGGTCAAGGGCAATTACGAAGGGTCCTTGGAAACCGCTTGGGATGCTGACAAGGACAAGGACGCTAAGGTTGGTGACTTGAGTTCAACCCTCTTGTTTTCGTTTTGTTTTATTTATTTCATGTAGACAGCAAAGTGATTGTTGATCTGACCTTAATCATTGTAAACTCTGCTGTGGTGCAAATCTGTTCTTGTTCTTTCTGACGTATGTAGATAGAGTGGCCAAAATCTAGTTACCCATCCACACAAATGCCCTGTATGTCTGTGTCTCTATCTCTCTGTCTGTGTGGCTGTCTTTCTGTCTGTCTGCCTTCTCCTGTATCTCTTTCTCTCTGTGATATGTATTTGATATAATTATTCCTTTCGTATGTAAGGAATGGTTGGCAGTAAAAGTGCTGCAGATTTCGCCTCGCACAAAGCTTGTGTCAGCCTGAGAATGCCCATGTCAAGGCTACAACAAATTGGCGGTCTCTTTATCTTTCTGTCAGTATCTGTCTGCCTATCAGTCTGTATCAATCTCTGTCTCTTTATTTACCTTCCGTTAACCTTCATATTTATCTACCTACCTTCCTATCGATCTGTCTACTCATCTATCTATCTATCTGTATATCCATCTGCCTGGCTGTCTACCTATCTGTCTCTCTCGGTGATCTATTTCTCATCTGTTTTTGACGTACGCCTGTCTGGTGATTGCAGGTGATGATTGAAGGCATGGTGGGCAGCAAGAGCGCTGCTGATTTCGCCTCGCACAAAGCTCGTGTCAGCCTGATAACGCCTCTGCAGGGCTACAGCCAGCTGGCGGCCAGTGCAGAACTCGACAGCAGCAGCTCCCAGCATCAGCTCAACACCAAGCTCGTGCTGGGAGACAAAAAGAACGTCATCACCTCCAGCCTTGTCGTGGCCACGCCCTTGACCTTCCGTGACATTGACCTCACTTTCAAGGCCGACACTCCCTACCGTGGCTACGGGTCCATGGCGGTGTCCTTGAACCACAAGCTGGACGCTGGTCTGAGGACCAAGGTGAGGCATGATGTCACGTTTGTCTTACGCATTTCCTGTTTCCTGTCCTTTTCCATCTCAACAACAACAACAGCAGCAGCAGCAACAACAACAACAACAAAAAAACCAACCAAACAAACAAAAACAAAAACAACAACAACAACAACAAAAACCAGCTATATTTTGTTTCCTGTCTATAATTTGATTAGCAGGCTCTCGTGCGTGTGTGTAAATGTCACATTCGACAGGTTGTTGCAGTTGTTTTTTTTTGTTTTTTTTAAACGGCATGAATAACTGCAATAATATGATAATTATATGCATTGCATAGCCATATGCTTAATATCTATAATTACCACTGGATTATATATGTGATACTCTACCATCTTATGGTAGGCCTGTTTCTTTCTTTTGTGGTTTTCTTTTATCGTTTTATGATAAGTAGACGTGAGTCATGGTTCTGCAAAGTGACGGTTTTCAGTGTGGTTGTTTGTTCTCGAAGTCACTGCCAAAGAATGCCTTGAACTGATGCCTGTGTCTCTGTTTTTGTTTTAGATATCTGTGTCTTCAGCTTTGCTCCAAATATCTGGTCATATCTGTACTCTCTGTGTGTGCTCCAGCTGACCGTGTCCCGGCACAAGGACCAATGGGACGTCACTCTGACGGCCGAGAACCGCGGAACAGACGTGTCACGTGACCTCCAGGCCCAGCTGGACCTCCAGTCCTCAGCGCGTCAGAGCCGCGTGCGGACAGTGAGCATCAGCGCCACGCACAAGGATGACGGACGTCAGTTCGGTAACAACGTCATGGTGAAGGTCAACAGCCAGGTCTACTCCTACGCCATGAACATGGAGGTGGACACAGGCAGCAGCACTGGGGACGTCACCGTCACCTGGCCTCAGGATCAGGTAAGGACAGCATCTTTTTGTCCATAGAAAGGTATCTAGATAGGTCACTGTCACCTGGCCTCAGGATCAGGTAAGGACAACCTTCTTTGTTCATGGTAAGGTACATAGGTCACTGTTACCTGACCTCAGTATCAGGTAAGGACAGCATCTTTCTGTCCATAGAATGGTATCTAGATAGGTCACATCTGACCTCAGGATCAGGTAAGGACAACCTTCTTTGTCCATGGTAAGGTTGATATGTCAGAATCACCTAGCCTTAGGTTCAGGTAAAGACAGCATTCTTTGTTCAAGTGAAGATAGATATGTCACTGTCTCCTGGCATCAGGATCAGGTAGAGGCATCATTATTAAAAAAATTGTCCAAAGAAAGGTATGCAAATCACAGTCACTTCATTCAAAATTTATATCATGCGATATTTCCCACTGATCAGATTATACATCATTTGTCATCTTAAGAAAAACAACAACACACCATTATGATATGTCCTTCTGGTAGTGTTGCTTTCGCCTTGACCATGGATATGATCTAAGAATCAGAATGATCTTCCACTACTACCTGACCTACGAGTTACTGGAGTAAATGTCTTTCACCTAATTAGAGATATGTGGTATCTCATTTTCGTAATCTCTGAAATGGTATCTTACTTGCTTTGTCCAATGGATAACTGCCTGAAGGACAGTATGTAGCTTGGCAAATTGGTTAAATAAGTGTGAATCCGAAATGATAGGTGTTAACTTCACGAGTGAGAAACTGAATGAATGAGTGGGTGAACTTTTTTGTCACTGAAAGAGTTGGATACATAGTAATCTTGACAGGAGTTGAAAACAAAAAAAAGTGAATACATGTTTTTTGTCTTTACATTCTTTACAATGTTCATTACAATTATAAAACATAATTACAAATATATCGCCAGAATGGTGCATCTCTTGATACCTTTTATTTCAAGTTCAAACTGATATTCAGCACAGAAACACTGCTCATTTCATTTATAAACAGTAAATTGGAAGATAGAAATCATTTGGAAGTAGATAAAGTACTTCAGCACACCCCACTTGATGTCTCTGACTGTGATCTCAGATGAAGACCACTTGGAATCACCGAATCTCTTCCACCGACCTGACCTCCACTGTCACATCCATCTGGGCTTCCCACAAGCGCGTGCAGATTGACGTCACAGGTTCGCATCAGCCTGGCTCCATTGGTGGATCCTTGGCTCTTCAAACTCCATGGAGAGAAGCACGTGAATGGCGCGCTGAGATGAACACTCAGTATGGCTCTGAGAAAATCACTTCCTCTTCCTCTCTGAAGGTGCAGTTTACTGCCTTTGGTTTATTTCTATTTTGTTACATTAATCTTTTTTTTTCGTCTTCGGTATCTTGAATACTGTATTTGCACTCATGATCTTTAATACACTTCACTGACTATATTAAACAGCAGTTTGTTTCTTTTTCTTGACAGTGATAATCAGAATCCCGAAGCTAGTGCTAGAAACAAACAGCCAAAGAAAACTGATATGTACTGTCCTTCCATCTTTCAAGTTATTCAAATGTGCCGTTTACTGACTTATTTATTCTAGTGTGAGTACAACCAATAGAATGAATCATTTGATCAGCATGAAAAGAGACCGCTTGTGAAAAAAATGTCAGTACTGAAAGATAGATAGATACATAGATAAATAGATAGATAGATGATATTATGTCAAGCAAAATACTCACAACACCGTCAACTATTCCCGTTCTGTGTTCAGAACGACAATCGCCAGGTCTTCGCGCACAGTCTCATCCTGATCGCTGACGCCACGAAGACAAACATGGACTTCAGCATGACGTCACCATGGACCAATTATCCAATCAGCAGCAAAGTCGACGCCAAGTATGCAAACTACCCCGTGTCTGCCAATGTTGAGGTGAGGGTTACCATACCTTGGTCATTACTCAGCTAAAATAGCATTTTGTGAATTATATATGCATGGTGCTGTATGCTAGCAGTGACAGTTACCGTGACAGATTCTGAGTGCCGTTTACAAAGTAAAGCTATATGTCATACTCAAAAAAGCAAAATCAATCAGTCAGGACGAACCACATCCAGCTTTTGGGATTTTCGAGATACTCCCCTCTGGTCGACGGTTCAGAAGGATAAGGACGAAAACCAATCGCTTCGCCAATAGCTTTTCCCCCAAAGCAGTCAATGCCCTGTCTCTCCAACAAACCCAGTATGATAACTAGAATTGTGCAATCAACAACCATCTACCTGAAGATCTAGTCATCAGCCCCATCCACATGTAATATGCAGCTTCTGTTCAAACGTGTGTGTGCGCACGCGCGCGCGCGCGCGCGTGTGTGTGTGCAGTGCGTTGATGTGTGAGTGTGCACATTTTTTTTTTTCATTTTTTTATTGATGTGCACTTGTATATATCCTGATTTCTACTGTATCTGTGTTTGTGTATGCTTTTCGATTTATGTTCGTATCTTGTTATGTACTACCCCCCCCCCCCCCGCCCCACACACACAACCCCCACCCCACCCCCAATATTCCTTGTGACCCCGGTACACTTGGTAATAAAGACATATTCTATTCTATTCTATATGGAGTATGGCATATTTTAAATCGAAACTAATATGCTGAAGCTGCCTGTAGTATGGTGTCTGTCTATTACACATGCATAGTGTGCATGACTGTGCACGGTCAGATCCATTGTTAAAATACGTATGCAGCTGGTTGTTCTTAGCGTTAACGTACCACTGGGTATGTTGGGTTCCTCTACGATTTGCTGAAACATATTTTACTGGACATTTTCTTTTCTCCTTTATCATACTGATACAGGATCTTGCGATCTTCATCACGTAACTGTAACCTCGTCTGCTATATTCTGAACTTACGTTGATCTTAACTGTCAAAGACATGATAATATACGATTATGATTTCTATGTTTTAGTTCGCATGGGAACCACGCAAGACGGTAACTGCTGAGGCTTCCTTCATCGTCAACAACTGGGATGACCTTGACATCAGCACGAGGGTCACGACCCCTGTACGAAGCTTGCGCGTTCTGGCCGCTCAGGTGAACAGCAAGACTGAAGGCAGTGAAGTTCTGAGTCAAGTCACCTTGGACCTGGGCATGCGCAAGAATGTTGTCTTGACAACCCGCGTGCAGCGTGACGTCAGTGGACTCCGCGTGAAGCTGAGCACACCATGGGATGGGCTGCGTGTCCTGGACACTGGCATGGAGACGAACATCCGGTCTGCCAATGGAAAGGTCAAGGCTGACTTTAAGGCCGTGCCTCTCATTGGTCAGTACGAGGCCAGCGCCACCTGGGATGTTGAGGACGATCTCACTGCCAGACTTCGCTTGGATACACCCAGAGAGGACTTCCCTTACCTGCAGGTCAGACACGTGGACAGGAGGTGTATTGTTCTAGTTATATTGTATGAAATATGTTTGTAAACGCAAGTCTCAAATAAATGCACGGGATAATTTGTCAGATCAACAGCATAGTCATTTGTTAGAATGGTTACATTTCTCAACGTCCGGTTACGTTATGGAGTGTGTAAATTAGCGCGATATGCATTTTAAAAGTATGTGGGTATTAATAAGTGGCAACAGCACTGTCTCATTTTTATGACTTCGCGATTCCCTGCGATGTGGATTTCAATTGATTGCTTCTAATTTGTTTTGCTCTATTTGTCCACGCGTACTGATCATCACTCCACTGAATAATTATAAAATGACCTATCCATTTGTATTGCTCATCCAGTCTTTGTTGACGTGTTTCTCAATGTTGATTGCAATTTTCCTGGTCAGTAATGTTACAAATGGTCCACGTATTCATACAGAGAAATATGTTGTGACAAAAAAAGAGAAATACTACAATACAGTATATTTGTATTTGTATTTCTTTTTATCACAACAGATTTCTCTGTGTGAAATTCGGGCTGCTCTCCCCAGGGAGAGTGCGTCGCTACACTACAGCGCCACCCTTTTTTTGCATTTTTCCTTCATGCAGTTTTATTTGTTTTTCCTATCGAAGTGGATTTTTCTACATAATTTTGTCAAAAACAACCCTTTTGTTGTCGTGGGTTCTTTCACGTGCGTTAAGTGCATGTTGCACACGGGGCCTCGGTTTATCGTTTCATCCGTACGATTAGCGTCCAGACCACCACTCAGGGTCTAGTGGAAGGGGGGAAATATCGGCGGCTGAGCAGTGATTCGAAACATCGCGCTCAGATTCTCTCGCTTCCTTGGCGGACGCGTTACTTCTAGGCCACCACTCCACTAATACAATACAATACAATACAATGCAATACAATATATCAATATCCAATTTAGTTATCAAGCCCTTGGTGAACTCTCCACAGATCATGGCGTCCAGCAAGGAGAATCGCCGTGTCCGTCAGTCCAGAGTGGAGCTGGAGTACTCCCCACGCCAGACGTACTCCCTGGACTCCACCTACTCCTTTGACGTTCCCCTGGTGTTTGACGTCAACGTGGCCACTCCCCTGAGTGGTTATGAGTCTCTCAGTGCCTCCTTCAGACAGAATGTGCTTGACAATGCCATTGGTGCGGCTGCAGAGGTCTGTGGTAGCATAGAGTGGAACAATAATAATCATGAAGTGCAATATTTTTTTTAACATTATTATCCTTTTTATGAGGTACTAAGAAGTTACAACTGACTATTTTCTTCATAGTGTATTCATTCCCTAATATGCGGACTGAAGAATAGAAAGAAAAACAAAACACCACTGAGAAAAAAAAGGTGTGTGTAGTACTAACGCTTCCAAGTAACTTTCAAGTACTGGGTGTTTTCTGAAAAACAGCAGCAAAGTTTATGAGGTACTAAGGAGTTACTACTGACTATTTTCTAAACAAAATATTCATTCCATATCACATGGATAGGAGAAAAAGCAAAAAGAAAACATCACTGAGAAAAAAAAGACTACACGAGGAACTATGTATTTACAGCTATTCTTTTCGTAATACATGCATAAGATAAAATAAATACCAGCGACGGTAACAAAATCAAGCATAACAATTTCTCTACTGTGCATAGCAGGTAGAATAACTGGGACTTGTAAATACTGTTCTAAATCAATGTGATCGATTTGTTTGTCCTCAGGTGACCTACTTCAGTGACAAGACAGTGAAGGTGACAGCCATGACGGACTGGTCACGTGGTTTGGACAGCAGCCTCACCATGAGCACACCGTTCAGTGGCTGGGAACAGAGCTCCGCTACCCTACGTCATATAGGGGACTGGACCGACTTCGACTGTCTGGCTGACGTCACCGTGGGCGGACAAGGAGTGACCGGTAACGTGAAGTTCCTGCACAAGTCGAAGACTGACATGCAGCTGTCCATCAACACACCTTGGTCAGGCTGGGAGAAGGTGAGTGTGATTCAGGACACTGACCAGCACTTTGAGCTGGCAGAGAGTAACGCATTTCATTAAGATTGAACTCGCCAGGGACGGGCGCAATAGCCGAGTGGTTAAAGCGTTGGACTGTCAATCTGAGGGTCCCGGGTTCGAATCACGGTGACGGCGCCTGGTGGGTAAAGGGTGGAGATTTTTACGATCTCCCAGGTCAACATATGTGCAGACCTGCTAGTGCCTGAACCCCCTTCGTGTGTATACGCAAGCAGAAGATCAAATACGCACGTTAAAGATCCCGTAATCCATGTCGGTGTTCGGTGGGTTATGGAAACAAGAACATATCCAGCATGCACACCCCCGAAAGCGGAGTATGGCTGCCTACATGGCGGGGTAAAAACGGTCATACACGTAAAAGCCCACTCGCGTATATGCGAGTGAACGTGGGAGTTGCAGCCCACGAACGCAGAAGGAGAAGAAGAAGAACTCGCCAGAACTGCTATATTGTATTTTGATTTGTACACCAGTGTCGGATAGGAAAACAAATACAAAATGTTTGTACTGGTGAAAACTGTTGGTGAAAACAGCATTGATACAATACGTGTGGGTGATCTACCTTAAAAGACGAAATTCTATTGAAGACAAATTAACTTGTAAAATACCGATGAAACAAGAGACACAGGTGGCTGGTTATTATCCCATTTTCCCTTCTCGGATTGGTACCTATTTCACACTGAATGTATAATTGTTCCAGCTGAATCGTTCGACGAATGTCATTTTAAGCGGTTTCATAACGCATCAGATATGACTTGAAAAGTAAGGATTTGTCAGATATTGCCAACATATACAGTTTTCGCTGATTTAAAAAATCGTTGCAACATGAAAACCACTGACAAGTGAAAATTCACATCATATGATTATTTTACAGCAATGATGTGTTAGTTAAAGAAAGATAAATTATTTCCCCGGCTGTGGGCTGACAAAAAGGACCATCACAGGTCCACACACACACACACACACACACACACACACACACACACACACACACACACACACACACACACACACACACATACAGAGAATATATAAAGATAGATAGTTGGATAGATAGATAGATAGATAGATAGATAGATAGATAGATAGATAGATAGATAGATAGATAGATAGATATAGTGATTATTTTCTGCAGTACCAGATGTCTTTATCAAGTGATGTTAAACATACTTTCATAATATTACCATTCAAACACAACTTTGTTTTACTTTACAGATCGAGGCAGCAGTTTCCCGCAAAGGAGACCTGACCAACCTGCGAGGAACGGCCACCTTGGCTTACAGTGACCAGAAGATGGAAGCCAGTGTGATGAACAAGTGGAACTCCCGAAAGGCACACCTCGTTGCCTCCCTGTCCACTCCCTACACGGAAGACATCAAGCTGAACCTGGAACAGAACGCTGACCTGCAGACCGAGGCCTCCTTCAGCTATGGCCGTCAGTACAGTGTGGACACCTCCAGCAGCGTCATCTTTAACAGCAGAGAAGTCAGCGCCTCCACCAAGATCACGTGCCGCGTGGGAGGACCCCGCCACCTTCTGACCGCCTCTTTCGCCAAGGTGGGCTCCCTGCAGGACCTGTCTGTCATCGCCAGCACCAGTCTGAACAGGCAGGAGATCAGCATGACAGCGGAGCTGAACACACTGCGGGACATCAAAGCTGCCGTGGCTCTGCGAACACCCTTCAGCCAGTTTGAGAGTCTGGGCGTCTCCTTCCACAACACTGGGGATTTGAGCGGAATGACCACAGAAGCCAACATCGAATACATGGCCGACAGAAACATCAATGGAAGAATGGAGCTTGCTCTCCAAGATCTGGGTCAAATCAGTTTCCGTGGCACCCTCACTTCCCCCCTCCCCGGACTGGAGCGCAGCATGGTGTCCCTGTCTCATTCCACGGGCGGCAAGGTGTGGAGTGGCTCCTTCAACCTGGACACCACTGTCGGCGACTTTGGCACACTGGACGCCTCTTACCAGAACTCAGGACATCTGAACAACATGAAGGCTGAAGCTCACCTGAACTACAACAGCCGACCCCTTTTGGATGCCAACGTGGCCCACAGGCTGACTTCCAGCCGACTGCAGTCATCTCTGCACGTGATGACCTCTGTGTCACCAGAGCTGAACGTGGACGTCAATCACCGAGGGGACAGCGATCGCTTCACTAGCAAGGCATCTGCTTCTGTCGGTGGAAACAAAGTGTCTTCAGAAACGCAGTGGTGGATGAACGAGAACAACATAGAACTCAGCCAAACCCTAACCTCCAACGTTCGGGGAAACGCTAACCGCGCCACTGTCGTTCTGACCAAAGCCGGACCACTCAGTGACGTCACTCTGCAACTGTCCGGCAGTGTCAACAACAACAAGGCCAAGATTGTCAGCAAACTGGCGACCATTCACGACCTGTCGGCTTCCCTGGAAGTGGAGTCACCTTTCGATGGATACCGCCAACTGGGCGCCAGCGTCCAGAAGGTGGGAGACTCACGTGATCTGTCTGTCACCGCTGCTGCTAACTTGGAAGATCAGAAGATGGAGCTGGTCAGCAAGTATAGCCAAGAAAACGAAGTCAGAGGCTCAGTAGCCATCACCACACCTTTCGCTGGCTACAGCCAGATGGGAGCAGCTTTCAGTTATGGCGAGGATAATGTCATGATTTCAGGGAACATGGAAAATGATAGAATTGAAGCCTCAGGCAGACTGATCAAAGATAAGATCCTCGAAGGAAACATCGACATCACGACACCATTTGATGGCTACAGGCAGATGGGGGCTTCTTTCAACTATGGTGATGAGCGTGCCATGATTTCTGGACATCTTCAAAATGACAAAATTGAAGCCAAAGGCAAGCGTTTCCATGGTGA
Organism: Babylonia areolata; assembly: GCF_041734735.1. NCBI lineage: Eukaryota > Metazoa > Mollusca > Gastropoda > Neogastropoda > Buccinidae > Babylonia > Babylonia areolata. The sequence continues at coordinate 9,248,807 of NC_134903.1, read as the reverse complement.
TGTTAGTGGAGGCAACGTTGACATCACGACGCCCTTTAACGATTTCAGGCAGATGGGAGCTTCCTTCAGCTATGGCAGCAACAGTATGACAGCCACTGCCAACCTACAGGATGACAGGATGCAGGCCACTGCCAACTATGACACCTCTGACGACATCAGTGGATCGCTGGAGATCACAACACCCTTCACTGGATACACTCAGCTAGGAGGCGAGTTCCGCTATTCCGGAGACATGAGTGATCTCACCATGATCACAAGCGGGAACATTGAGAGCAGCAAGACAAAGATGACAGCCAAATTCAACAATGGCCAAGGTGTGTCAGGATCTGTGGAGATCATCACTCCCTTCAGCGGTTACCGCAACATGGGCTCCTCCTTCGCTATGACGGGAGACGTGAGTGACCTGACCTTGACCGCTGATGCCTTCCTGCAGAGCCAGAAAATGGAGGCCAAGGCCACTTTCCGCAATGACCGAGAGATGTCTGGCAGTGTCAGTGTCAACACCCCCTTCACCAACTACCGTTACATGGGGGCCTCCTTCCAACATGGTGGCGACTTGAGTGACCTCAGTCTGCTGCTGACAGCTCACCTCATGGAGGACAGGCTGGAGGCTAAGACCGCCTTCAACAACAAGGACACTGTCTCTGGCTCTGTGCGCATGACCACTCCTTTTGAGGGATTCCAGCAGGTCGGTGCTGCCTTCAAGCACACGGGCAGCGCTGCCAACTTCAACTGTGAGGGCGAAGTCACCTATATGGATGGCCAGACGATCTCTGGAAAGGTAACACTTTCAGCCTGTGGCCAACTTGTCGTTTGAGCGACTCTTTCCCAGTACACTTACTTGTTGAAAGTTGTATGTTTATTAACGATCACAGGTAGGAGCCTACAAGTATGATGCATAAACTAGTCTGAATGACAGATTGATCAAAATATTCAGAAGTAAGTAATCGTTTTCACTGGATATGTGGTAAGCAGTTTGATAGAGATAACATATTGCATATGTAAAAGAAAACATTTTACAAAGACTGGTGCTAAATCAAGTTGCTCTTTGTGTTTATTTGCTTTATATCATGGAAAATCTTGTTTAAACAACAAATACACTTTTTATTTCTATTGTTTTCTCTTTGTATCAATATATATCAGAGTGATAGACAAAACTAAATTTTACAAAGGAATAAAGATATTAGGATATCAAGTCCAATCGTTCTTTTAATCGGTTTCGCTGTCGTTTTGCAGGTGAAGTTCTACAACCGCCGTATGAGGCGCATTGAAACTTCTGCTGAGCTGAAGACGCCTTTCAACAACTGGGAGACGACCACTCTGAGCTACCAACACGTTTCCAACACCAAGAAGTTTGAATGCAACACTAAGCTGGAACGCAGCAGCGGTCAGCAACACACTGCTGACTTTAAGGTCAGTTGTGCTTGTAATATGTACACATCTCACAGGTAGTCTTGGTTTAGTAAAGAAGAAATTTAGGAAATACTATGGTCAGTGAATACGTTTTTACTTGAAACAAGCGCACTGCTATCAATAAAGTGCTGAATATTCATGTCTTACGAAAGTTAACTGGATTAACTGAAAAATAAAGAACAATAGGCACATTGGATACAACACATGGTTAATTTCGAAGCTATTTTTTTTCCTCCGTTCAGGTTTGTATGAAACGTTATTTGATCGTGGAGAAGTATGTTCAGACATTCATACACTATCATCGTTAGATTCATTTGCACCCATTATATAAAGTACGGATGGACCATGTCAAGAGATGTTATCACAATAATCAGTGACACGAAAAACATGTCCTCGTCCAGATGGACTTCAGCAGAAACCAGAACATGCAGCTGACCGTGAAGACCCCTCACGAAGGATTCCGCCTGACTGAAGTGACTCACAGCCTGTCCAAGAGTGACAGCAGTGTCCAGTGGACCGGAACAGTGACCTACGGGGAGAGAGAGCGTGCCTTCAGCCAGCTGACTGTCTCCTACCCTTATGACCGCTTCAGCTCCAGCTTTGAACTTCAGACACCCTTCACCTCTGACCTGACTGCCACTTTTGACTTCCAGGGTGATCTGTTCGCTCACACCAGGAAAACGGTACGTCTTGCTTGTGTGTAAATGCTGGTAATGCAGATGATTGAAGGTCTGGGCTGTGGGTGGATGCTGCTTTGTTAGAAATCTACTTGGAGGCCATGACTAGGTGTCAAATGCTAGTGGGTCAAATGTTTAGAAATCCAACTTAAATTATATTAGATTAAACTTTTTTTTTTTTTTTTTTTAATCCAGAGTAAGCCAGTATCTTTGTGCCACGTGCCTCTGAGTCACGTATTTTTTGTCAAATATCTCTTCTTTCTGAACGCGAGTTTGTGTGTGGTTTACAAGCTCATACCTACGTTTACCAGTGTTGGCGTGATTGTGAGATTAAGACATTCTGTGTGAGGCTTGATATCCTCCGATTGCTGGTTGCAGACCCTGAAGTACGGAGACGCGTTCCAGTTTTCCGACGAGCTGGAGTTCCAGATGAACGACAGTCCTGTGCTGTTGGTGAGCGAGATCCAGACCTACACGTATGGTGACGTCAGGAGGACACAGTCCGTGTATCTGCGTCGTGAAGGACCCTGGAATTGGAATGACGTCACTCTGGTGGCCAAAGGACAGCTGAATGGGGAGGAGGTCGCCATGGATGCCAGGTTCAAGAACGACTTTGGCAGACTGGAGGCCAGCGTCAAGATCAACACTCCTTTTGAAGGATTCAGGTAAATGTATTTTTGGCTCTGACCTGAGCATGGAAACAAAATCTTGGTGATCTTGTTAATGCGACAATTTACACTTATAATTATAAAAAAAAGCAACAACACTAAACATAATATAATTATAATTATAATATCACTCAAATGCTGACGTCACTCACATGCTGACATCACTCACATACTAACATCATTCACAGGCTGATGTCATCCAGCATATTGACATCACGACTGTGTTACAGTGACGTGGGCGGCAGCGTGCAGCACGTGGGAGAGCTGAGCGGTGCTTTCAACACAGAGGCCAGTGTGGAGTACACCGATGGACAGGAAGTCAGCGCCAAGCTCAACTTCATGCGAGCCACCTGGCGACGGCTGGAAGTGACTGCCCAGCTCAGAACGCCCTTTGAGGACTGGACACAGACGATTGCCGAGTACAGACATAGCGCTGACAATGGTGAGAATATACAGACACATTCAAAGTACAAGCATAAGGCTGACACTGGTGATAATCGACACGGGCTGAATCACAGCTCAAACAAAACGCTGATGATTTTATGAGTTTCAGTTTCAGTTTCACTTTCTCAAGGAGGCGTCACTGCGTTCGGACAAATCCATACACGCTACACCACATCTGTTGAGCAGATGCCTGACCAGCAGCATAACCCAACGCGCTTAGTCAGGCCTTGAGTGCATGCTTACATATTTGTGTACCTATGAAAGTGGATTTCATTTTACGTAATTTCGCCAGAGGACAACACTCTCGTTGCCATGGGTTCTTTTTCAGTGCGCCAAGTGCGTGCTGCACACGGGACCTCGGTTTATCGTCTCATCCGAATGACTAGACGCTCAGTTTGATTCTCCAGTCAAACTTAGGAGAAAGGGCGAGAGCGGGATTCGAACCCACACCCTCACGGACTCTCTGTATTGGCAGCTGAGCGTCTTAACCATTCTGCCACCTTTTTTTTTATGAACGGACTTAGACACATGTCAAGTGCAGACATAACCCTGATGATGGTTATAATAATATAAAAAAATCCCAGATGTATGATTGATTTTAAAGGCTGCTCAAAGAAAGAGATTATTTATTAACAAGTCTATGATTCAAAACCATCAATAGATGCAAACAATCACGAAGCAAACCACCCTTCGCTGGAACCTACATTGATATAACCGGAAATATGTACATTATATTTTATTCTTCATACAGTAAGGCATTAATTCCGAAGCAGATACACGTTCTTCCGGATTCGAATGTCAAAGACATTAGGGACACGTGTCATCTGCAGTACAAGGCAGTTTCCACAGTGGCCTACCACATAATTATCCAACTACAGAATACGGGTTTGATGTTTGCTGACCAGTCTTTTCATTGTTCAGATGGCTTCACGTGCTACAGTGGTGTGGAGTACTCCGATGCCCAGCGAGTGACCGGCGATCTGCGTGTGACGTCATCCCCTTACCCGGAAGTGACGATGACAGTGAAGACCCCGTGGACCAACTGGGAGCAGCTGTCTGCCAGCGGTGCTTACCAGACTGAGGGCTGGGGCAAGACAGAGGTCAGTACCCCGTCCTCCGCGCTGATCGTCACTTATTCTCCACTCTTGTCCACTGGCTTGCACGTGCAGCTGAACACAACTCTCTCTCGCTTGCATACTTGCTACTTCAGTCTCTCACTCATTCAGTTCCTCACTCGTTTAATCAATCCAGCAAATATTCATGTGATCTCTAACCAAAGTGGCTGTCGATAATCACAAAACCGAAATGTCAATGCCATAAAAGAATAAATTCTTGAAGATATTTCGAAGCGTCTGTTGACACGCCCTACATGTGGGTAAGACAGCAAAATAGTCAGCAACACATTTACAACTAATGCAACTTAAGCATATTCACAAACATGGATTACACACTTGTTAATTTTAAATCACGTATTGACTTGCATTACCTACAGGAATCTGTCCACATGTTGTTTTGACAAGGGGGAGGTGATGTGTGTCAGGTGTCCAGCAAGCTGGATCTTGGCCAGGGCCACGTCTACACCATGCAGTCCGCTCTCAGCTCTGACGACCAGGCTGCCCAGTCCTTCAGTGCCCGCCTGACCACGCCCCACGCTGACTGGCACACGCTGGAGGCACGTGGCAGCCACGAGGGAAGCGTGGACAACTTCAAGAGCTCCGCCTACCTCAGCACGCCTCTCCTGGATGCTGTCAGTGTCTCCGCCAACCTCCACTACAACTCTATGTTTCATCTGACCGCTGCTGCCACCTTGGACACGCCGTTTGACTTGGTCAAGGACTGGAGAATGGAGGTGAGAGACACAGACACAGACACAGACACACACACACACACACACACACAGACACACACACACGTGGGGTTTATTCAACACACACTGTGAAAGATAGGCATGCATTGAAGTGTTGAGTTGATCTAAATGTAATTGCTTCAGAATTAATGTGTGTATGATTAACGCCATTGTCTGAATGCAGCTGAAACTTGGTTTTGCATGATATCATAACTACTGTTCAATTTATTCTCCCACTTCATCCTTCATTCATACCTCTCTCTCTCTCTCTCTCTCTCTCTCTCTCTCTCTCTCTCTCTCTCTCTCTCTCTCTCTCTCTCTCTCTCTCTCTCTCATCAATGCAATACATTACATGTATTCTGTACATAAAGGCTGTTCGTTACAGACTACCATTCCCAACACTGCTCTCAGAAACTACACTGGTTTTATCGTAAACTCAATGGCACATTTCTACCTACAGGTGGTGAACGGGGAACGTGGCACTCAGAAGACAAGTCACATGATCGTGGGCTGGTCCGGTGATCAAGAAATCGTCATGGACGGCACGTGGCGCCATGACAACAGCTGGTATGAGCGCCACCTTCACACAGATGTCACCCTCAGCACCCCGTTCGAGGCAGTGCGTAGAGCCAGCTGGCTGATGGAGCATCACTCTACCCAGGACAAATACCAGCAGAAGGTGAGGACAGCTGCGAGTAAAGAGCAGGACGTCAGTCCTTCTTTGGCCTCTCTGTCAATGGAACGGTCAGAGACAGAGCAGTGAATTCCATTGCCTTGTTTCACATTTTGTTGACCTGAAGAATGGTTACTGTCTTGGTTTCACTTCACTGCTCATACAACTTGACACATAAGAATTAAAGCACTGACCACAGTTATTTTGATTGATGTTTTTTAAGCAATACAAGTAGTTTAAATGGTTGTGACTTCAATGAACACGTGAGAACAACAAAAACGTACATTTTTTTTTTAACCAAAACCACAAACATGTGCTTACCAAAAAAACAAATAAACAAACACACACAAAATCATGACTGCACAGCTTGAGACAGAAAGAGTGGGTACCCTGTGTATATGCACTATACTGAAAGAAGTGATTAGAACATCCCGCACCAGAACCCTATTTAAATTATTGTGTTTTATTTTTCTCGGTCATAGGAAACACCCAAGATTGATCTGACTGACAACCGCTTCAAGTTAAATCAGATGATTTACCGACTGAGATACTGTCATACTCTGCCCGTCACTGGAACTGACCTTGGTTGTTTGCACACTGCTCCATCAACCAATATCATGTATCCATTGTTAGATCCATTACATGATGAACTGACAAAACATCGTTAAGTTTCCATTGTTAGACCCATGTTGTAATGGACCAGCTGTACTCTTCTGCACGCAGGTGACCACCAGTCTGAACGGGGACAAGCTGCTGGACCTTGACCTTGACACGGTCAATGCTGACCTTCCCCAGGTCACGCTGACCCTGAACCAGCCCTACGCCATGCAGTACTCTGCAGCACGCACCAGTGAGGGCGCGGAGCTCAGCCTGGATTGGGACCGCAACGACCCCAACAGTAACCTGCGTCTGACCTCAAGCTTCACTGGCTCCAGTGACCCCAGCACCCTTCAACATGACCTTCACCTGAAGGTCAGTAGTTGTAATCATTGCGCTTGAGGAATGGAAAAGGTACATTTCTTGATACTTGAGTATCCAACATGAACGATGACAAAGCATTTGCAAAGAACATTATTTTCAGTGCTGCAGTCCCAATATATTTTTCATTTGTGAATAGAAAAAAAGTGTATAGAAAAAAAGTGTAATGTGCAGCTCCCCACATAATGCCTTCATGTATTGTTGGCATATGGTATACCACTACTCCCACAATGTGAATCCATGTATAATAGGCACGACGGGTGATTTATAGTTTACCCACAGTACAAATCCTTATACTGTGGACACAACGTATAACATACAGTACGCCACCCCCCTTCCAACATCTACCCCACATCTGTTGTATAAAGTCCATGCACTGTGGGCATAACGTATTCAATACTATTGACCTGCATACTCCATGTTTTCTGTTCTGTGGTTTCCTCACAGCATAAATCCATTTATTATGGGCACAACCAACGGAATGATCATAGTTATCCACAGTCTATATCCATCTATTAATGGAACAATGTGTAGAGTACAGCTGCCGTACAGTATGCATCCATGCACAACACATACAACACCACTGACCCACAGTATACATCCATGCACAACACATACAACACCACTGACCCACAGTATACATCCATGCACAACACATACAGCACCACTGACCCACAGTATACATCCATGCACAACACATACAGCACCACTGCCCCACAGTATACATCCATGCACAACACATACATCACCACTGCCCCACAGTATACATCCATGCACAACACATACAGCACCACTGCCCCACAGTATACATCCATGCACAACACATACAGCACCACTGACTCACAGTATACATCCATGCACAACACATACAGCACCACTGACTCACAGTATACATCCATGCACAACACACACAGCACCACTGCCCCACATGCTCAGTGTCTCTGTTCTTCACCATGCAGGCAGTCCACCCATCCCGTTCCATGGGCGTCAAGTACACTCTGCAGTCCTCTTCCTACAACACGGCCAGCCAGGGGGAGCTGTACTGGGGCAGGGGAAGTAACCGCAGAATGTACTACGCCCTGGACCTCAGTGACCTCAGCCGTCGTTCCAGCACGAGCTACGAGGGCAAGGTGAAGGTCGGAGTGTTCTCACGCGCTGTCCAGCTGAGCGGGTCCGTGTCCCAGAGCCCGCTGTCCCGCCAGATGGACGCCACGGTTCAGTGGGACGCTGACCGGAACCAGGAGAAGCAGGTGGCCCTCAAGACCAGGTGGACCTCTGGCGACAAGAACAAGGCTGACGTCACTCTCAGCCTGCCTTCCATCAACCAGGTCAGTGGCCAGAGACTTCCATTGTCCATAGACTGGTGGTTCAACAGTGGTCCATAGATTTGTGTGTCGGAATACCATTGTCCATAGACTGGTGGTTCAACAGTGGTCCATAGATTTGCGTGTCGGAATACCATTGTCCATAGACTGGTGGTTCAACAGTGGTCCATAGATTGGTGTGTCGGAATACCATTGTCCATAGACTGGTGGTTCAACAGTGGTCCATAGATTTGTGTGTCGGAATACCATTGTCCATAGACTGGTTGTTCAACAGTGGTCCATAGATTGGTGTGTCGGAATACCATTGTCCATAGACTGGTGGCTCAACAGTGGTCCATAGATTTGTGTGTCGGAATACCGTTGTCCATAGACTGGTGGTTCAACAGTGGTCCATAGATTGGTGTGTCGGAATACCGTTGTCCATAGACTGGTGGTTCAACAGTGGTCCATAGATTTGTGTGTCGGAATACCATTGTCCATAGACTGGTGGTTCAACAGTGGTCCATAGATTTGTGTGTCGGAATACCATTGTCCATAGACTGGTGGTTCAACAGTGGTCCATAGATTTGTGTGTCGGAATACCATTGTCCATAGACTGGTGGTTCAACAGTGGTCCATAGATTTGTGTGTCGGAATACTATTGTCCATAGACTGGTGGTTCAATAGTGTTCCATAGATTTGTATGTCAGAATGCCATTGTCCATATATAGCTGTTTCAGAAATGGTCCACAGACTGGTGTGTAAGACTATCTTTTCCACAGACATGCTGTGTATCCTGTCAGTGTTCCCATGTGACTGGATTTGCTGGGTGGTGTGCAAAATGCATTGTTTCCTTCCAAGGTGTTGGATAAACTGAGGGGGTATATAGTATACTAAAATTATGTCTTTTTTGTTCTTTTCGTTTTCACCGCTGAGAGGCTTAACACATATTGATTAGAACTCTCTCTCTCTCTCTCTCTCTCTCTCTCTCTCTCTCTCTCTCTCTCTGTGTGTGTGTGTGTGTGTGTGTGTGTGAAATTAAATACATTTCATTTGACATGTGTTCATTGCGGTACTGAAACCAAAGCAGCAGCATCATACCCTATAATAACAAAATAAGCGAAGACAATCAGACCAGCAGGCAGACAGATAGACAAAGGCAGGGCGAACTCAAAGTAATCATGTGATGCGTGTTTTTAGTCCTATTCTTCTTCTTTGTTCCTGGGCTGCAACTCCCACGTTCACTCCTATGTACACGAGTGGCTTTTACGTGCATGACCGTTTTTACCCCGCCATGTAGTCAGCCATCCTCCGTTTCCGGGGGTAGTCCTATACGACACGCATGACTAACGATGCCGCGTGGTGTGACAGGAGCTGCGCGTGCAGAGCGAGGTGGCCGTGAACCAAGGGAAGACACTCCTGGACGCCACCACGGCCCTGTCCTACTCCCAGGACTCCAGCAAGGTGCTGACCTTCACCTCCAAGCTGCACGACACCACAGGGGCCTGGGACAGCGGCAGCAACTACACCCTCCACCTGACCTTGACCCACCCTTACACTGACCTCGACGTGTCCATGACCTCTCACCTTGGAGCCACCGATGACCGGTACTCGGCCGCCGTTGACACCTGGTACCTGACGTCACGCCGTCAGCGCAAGAACATGGCTTTGAGAGGAGAGATCGACCAGCTGCGTCGGCAGTTGACAATGGAGGTATGTAATGCAGGATGCCTGTATAAACATCACTTTCTTTGTCATTGACATCACTGATTATCCTTCTGGCACCACCGTCAGTGTATCATTTCCTTTATCACTGACATCACTCGGTCATTTTCTTTGTCACTGAGTTGTTTTCGTTGTCCCTGACATCACTGGATAATTCCCTCTGTTACTGACGTCACTGAATCAATCATTCTGTCACTGACATCACCGAATCATTGCCATTGGGATCACTGATACTCTTCTTCTTTCAACGACATTACTAAAACGTCTTCTGTCACTGATGCTAAAATGTTTTCCATCACTGACATCATTGAATTAATTGCTCTGTCACAGATATTACTTGTTCACTTCCACCTTTACTGACACCATAGAATCTCTGTCACTGGCATCACTGAAAATCACACCAGTGTCATTCATCTCTGTCACTGACATCACGGAGTCCTTTCCCGTGTCGCTGACATTACTGTATCATGTCCTCTGCCATCGCTGTGATATGAACGCCTGTCTGGGTGAAGCAGTTCGGTGATACACAGTGCTGTGTTGCTACAGATGGTGAGCCCGGTAAAGAAGGTGATGGTACAGGGGGAGATGAAGAGTGTGGAACCTTACTCCCTCAGCGTCACCAACCGCTTCGACGATGACGTCACCCTGCGGACTGACGTCACCGTGGACACAGCGAAACGATCCTTCAGTGTCAGGACCAACTATGACATGGGTGAGTCAGACAGTGGAGTGATCTGTGTCAGTGTGTACAGGGTTAGTCTGTGTTATACAGCATGGATCTGTGCAAAGGTGTATAGGATCATACTATATGATACAGCGTGGATCTGTCCAAGATGTGTAGGGGACTATAGTTATTTGAGTAGCTCTCCTTTGTTTCTGAAGACAGAAAAGATTTTACTTTCAGTTGTAATCACTTTTACAAACTGTCCCATAATTAGAATGATACTATGTAGCACTACCACACTTCACAAACTGAAGACAGTAACCACTAAAATCAGTCTAATATCATCATCTTTGATGAACAAATTATAAATAAATAAATAAATGAACATGACCACTAAAGCAATGACGAAACGAAGAGTAAGTCAATAATTATGTCCACACTGATGTTTCTTCTTCATCCTCTTCTGCATTCGTGGGCTGCAACTTCCACGTTCACTCTAATGTACACGAGTGGGCTTTTACGTGTATGATCGTTTTTACCCCGCCATATAGGCAACCATACTCCGCTTTCGGGGATGTGCATGCTGGGTATGTTCTTGTTTCCATAACCCACCGAACGCTGACATGGATTACAGGATATTTAACGTCCCTTATTTGATCTTCTGCTTGCATTTTCACACGAAGGGGATTCAGGCACTTGTAGGTCTGCACATATGTTGATCTGGGAGATCGGAAAAATCTCCACCCTTTACCCACCAGTCGCAGTCACTGAGATTCGAACCCGGGACCCTCAGATAGAAAGTCCAACGCTTTAACCACTCGGCTATTGCCCCCTTCATCCACACTGATAACATGCAGTGAGGGTTTTTCATCACACGCTAGATAATGAGCTTGCTTGAAGGGCACGTTGTTTTAAAAGGTATCCATCTGGTGAACAACAACAAGCCAAACCATTCCATGAATGAAACAGTCAGTTCTGAACAGCATCAAACGGATCAACCACAGAAGCTGCAGCAGGCAGCATGTCTTCAGATATCAACAACTAACCCCAGCCACACCAGTGTGTGCCGCCCCCACAGAAGTTGCAGTGGTTGCTGTCTGTTGCAGACCGCCCAGAACGCAGCCTGGTCTTCAGTGCCGCCTACGTCAACGACACGGCTGTCAGGGCGGAAGTCTACCGGGATCACGTGACTGACGTCATCACGGACGCTCTGTTGGCCTTCCGTTTGAACACCTCCACCCTCCTCCACTCTCGTCTGTACTGGCGCCCTGCTTCCTTCCGGGAGCTGCAGGTAAGAGGTGGTGAGAAGGGAGAGAGAGAGGGGTGAGGGATGGGAATGGGAGGGGGGTTGGGATGCACTGATGCCTCGTTCGTATGCAAACAGATGGACGTATAAGTTAGTATGCAAAGCTTGTATCCATTTAGTGGCATTATTAAATAGAGCAAATACGCCAACTGCCATGTTTCGTTGTAAGTACTGCCGCTGCCATTGTCATCACAACCACAACAGCAAATACTAATACTACATACCCATTTGCATAGAGCGGCATTGTCAGCGACACCGGTTCAACATATTTACGATAATACACTGGGAGGGCAAAAAAAGTGGTTATGATAACACAATAATAACAACATATGATAATAACATAATAACATAATCTATGCTCATGTGTAATATTTACCACACAATGTTGACATCAAACAAAAATGCACGTATAACATTTCTCGGTTCAGCGATTCCTATCTACCCGACTGGTTTTCTTAAATACTTGTCTTGCCTTGCCTTGCCTTGCCTTTTATTGTCTCGTCTTGTCTTGTCTTGTGTCGTCTTGCCTTGTCTTGTCTTGTCCTGTCTTGCCAACCACTGACGTCCACAGCACTGTCTGTCGCTCAGGACTACACCGTGACGAAGCTCAGCGAGTACGCGTCACGAAGCAAGCAGAGCGTGCAGAGTGTCAGCGAGGCCGTGGTAGAGGAGCTGGCCGGCAGGTACGCCCGCAGCGGAGGAGCTCTGGCTGAGGCCCTCACTCCTTGGATGGAGCTCTTGGACAGTGAGATGGGCGAGGTGGCTCTCCAGCTGCAGACCCTCAGACGTCAGCTGAACCGCTTCTACCGCCGCCACCCTGTTCTGCGGGACATGGGCCCTGCTGTGTCTGCCCGCTTCATGGCCTTGCAGTGAGTGCCTTGCTGCACGTGTGGGACTCCACAGTGAGGGGTCTGGTGCTGTGTGTGTCCTTGGTTTTCTCTTTGTACCTTGTTTGTGAACGTTATATCTTTTTTATTTGTGTCAAAATGCAGATATATTGTTGTCGAAAAATGGATTTTATTTTCTAGACCTAGTCATGATAGATATGTATGCTTTAACATGATATTTAGAGAGAATGCATGTGCTCATGTGAATCAGCATGTTCAAAGTCTTGACATTACATTATACCTTAAAAAGAAAAAAAATGCAAACAACTGAAATCATGTATTCCCAATAACGTCCTCATAACTTTCTTATGTTACAATTTCAATCGAAATTCCATCCAGGTTCTTTTTTTTTTTCTTTGTTATCGTTGTTGTTAGTGATGATGATGATGTCTTCCAATCATCAATACAATTCGATCATAACTATTGTTTTAACCTAAATTCAGTGTATGTGTAAAAAGAATGTGTGTGTGTGTGTGTGTGTGTGTGTGTGTGTGTGTGTGTGTGTGTGTGTGTGTGTGTGTGTGTGTGTTGTGTGTTCAGGGAGTACATTGGAGAGATGTCAGAGAGCTACCAGCAGAAAGCGGAGGACCTCAGACAACACATGAAGGAAGCTATAGAAGCCCTGACTCACTATCCTGCAGGGTACCACCGGCAGTTTGTCCACACACTGCTGCAAGCTTTCCAGGTCAGTTCTTTCACTACAACCCCATAGTTACAGGCAAATCTCTAGTGACGCTGTGTACCAAACAATATCTCTAAGCATTACTGAACATTTATAAATCCCATGCTGAATTGATTATCATTTAACGTCGAGTGAAATAATCCTCGTGACGCTTATTCGATTATTCATTTCGTGGATTTGACAAAGGTGTTTTACATCGCCACGGTGTTACTTAAGCATGGCATTAGAACTGTTAATCGATATGGGCCAGTGTGTGGTCGTTTGAGGTTTTATTTTCCTTTTACCGACAGTATGATTCGCTGTAATTTCTACTAATTATTAAATCAATATATTATCTGTAAAATTGTGACTGATATTTTGATAATGTCAGTATTAATGTTGCGTTTAATGGAGAGCAAAGATACGTAGTAACATAGCGTCTGCTGTATTCTGTGTAAATGCATTATGCTGTTTTGACTTCAAACAATAAGGATGCAACAATGAAGTTCATGTTGAGAAACGACATGTTAATGTAGATGCAGAACCATGCAAGACTTATGCATAATGAAAATATGTGGACGCTAATCCAGATTCCTGTAATGGTGACGTCATGAAGAACTATGCGGATGTCCAGTTTTCAGACTAACGCTGTCGATGTGGTGGTGGGTTGTAAAAAAGAACTAGGCTGATGTCCACATTATAAAGACTAACTTAACCGCTGTTGTGGTGGATTGATATGAAGAATTATGTGGATGCCCCACAGTTCTCTGACTAACGTTGCTGTTGCTATGGTTACAGGAGCTGATTGACCGTGGACTGGAACGGCTGACTCAGACAGTGACGTCATTGGACGCTTATCTGCTGGCTGTCCAGCAGTACACCGCCCACCTGTCCGGCATTGTGTCAGGTACAGACAGACGTTATGACAACATTAGATAGATGTCTGTGTGTGTGTGTGAAGCATCATTGACGGGGCACGGGGTTGCTGTATTGGTCAAAACATTTAAGCTTTATCTTACTGACATGTCATCTCAATTACAATACATTATATTCTTTTTCTCAGTATGTGACAGATTTACGGGAAAAAAACACACACAAAAAAACACACACCTTTTTCTCAATATGTGGTAGATTTACAAAAAAACAAAGAAAACAAAAACATTAACAACAAACAAAAGCAACACCAAATGAAACGGAATATAGTTTTGTCTTTCTTTTTTGTAAGTACACTGACATATTCTCTAAAGAGGCAGTTATGTGTGATGAGAGCAAAATCGTAAGAAAAGGGAAAAAAAGATCAGAGGAAGGCAAGTGAGAGAAAAAAAAAGAAGAAAAAAAAAAAAGAAACAAGAACGAATTTTGTTATCTTATGAAAAATGCTTATGGTTGACGCTGTGAGTTATCCACAGTATGTCGCTGTTAACTCTTTCCATACGAACGGCGAAAGAGACGACATTAACAGCGTTTCAGCCCAATTATCATCATCAAAATATTGCAAGCGGAAGGCTCTTATACTGAAGAGGTGAATGTTGACAAAGATACCACAATTCTGACGACGGAAGCTAAAGGTTGGGTCATTCAGACACCCACTGGACATCCAAGGGGTCTGTGTAGAGGAGAAGAGAGGACTGGCCGTACTGAGTGAGTTAAACGGCATCCTTTTCATACAAACAGTAGTGATACTTACTCTATAGCATTCCAAGAAAATGAAGTAAAAAAAAAAAAAAAAAAAAAAAGAGAGAGAGAGAGACGGCAGTGGGAAAGTGATTTAAGTGAAAGTGAACTCAGTGCACTAGACATGTGAAACGATGAAGTGTTCTTTGCAGAGACAGCGAACAATGTCAACACCCACCCACGTGTCCAGTACTTGAAAAATTCATTGGACATCACCCCATACATCGACACTGCTGTCCAGAGACTGAGCTCAATGCGCATGCCTGAGGAATACACTGCCGCCCTCTACAAAGCGACTTCCGGCGTCAGTGACGTCATGTCTGACGTGCTGAACATGGAGGCCATGACACGAGTTAGAGAGGCGTCCAACGAGCTCTACCAACAGGTCCGTCCTCCCGTCTGACGTCAGCAAACACTTTCAGTGGCATCGTAGTTAATTCGGGGAAACATGCTTCCATTCGATGCCAAGAAATAGATTCTCTTATATCTTGTTTACTTTTATTCTTTTTTTTTTTATAAAGAAAACATGGTAAACACTTTTATTTTCGAAATTAAAGTTGCCCTTGGCATTGATGTGTGTAGTAGAAACTGAGACGTTCAAAGAGTTATATTTTACAACATAAGAGTGTGTTTTCCAGCTTTAAACCAGTGTTTGGTATGTTGGATCAATACAATGTGCAAATGCGTTTTTTAACAAGATGCTTCAACTAAATGAGCTAAATTTCGATCGGATTTATTAAAACAGAATCTCCGATTTGAGTTGTGTTCTTTAATGCAGGCATTTAATTCCCAAGCAAGGATTATACTTTTTATTCCTTGTGAAAGAGTGCAGTCTTTATGGAAGAGCAAAATATAATGCCTGCAAGGCGGCTTTGACATTGTTACTTGGAAGATATATGCATACTCTTTTTTGTGAGGAATACAAAGCGATTACTGTTCATATCATTATTCTTGATATGCTCTGAGGAATACTTTAGGCATTATTTCGCATGTTGTTAATGCTTTTCATGATCTAGCATACAATGACATTTTAAATGGTTTTGCAGCTACGCGATGACTCGTTGTTTATGGATACATGTATTTGCATTCCTGGTACTTTTGAAGATCAGGCAGTGTGTGATTTTTATAGGAATGCTTGAATTCACACGTGTACCTTTATTTGTGCAGGGTGTGTGGGCGTACAACTACTGGGAAGTGGAGAAGAACCTGGAGGAACATCTGAACAGCATCGCTACATTGCTCAAGGAGATCGTCGAGGAGGAACTGGACATCTATAAACGTCACTTCCGCTTCCTGCAAGAGAGTCACGTGACCGTATGGGATCCCGAGGAGGGGGAGATCCAAGCGGATATCCGTCTACCCGTTGCCATGGACACGCTGGATTCCATGCCCGATGTGACGCCACTAGTGGAGCAGTACAATGACGTCATGAGGGCTGTCCCGGACAGGGACACTGTGCAGTACTACTATCAGCATGTGAGTGGTCCTCACTCTCTGCTCTTTCTCTGTGTATACGTCTAATGTCATATCATGTTATTCCTTACACACTTTGTATATTGTTTCATTTGTCAATAATCATGGGTATGTTAGTGAGTGGGGGTGGGGAGTGGATTAGGGGTTGGTGGTAATGGCAGCTTTTCTTTGGCTGGCCATGGTGCATTTTATACGTCAGTAATTGAAATAAATAAAATGCGGAAAACAAATCATGACTTTGTTTTCTTTTTGTTGTCTTCAGTACGTTCCACAGAGCAGTTGGTGGTCCAACAACACCACGGATCAGGAACAGCAGCTGGCAGAACGAAACGTGAGTTTTTCTTTTCTTTATTTTGTTTATTTCAGCTTTGACACTGTTATTATACCATGCAGTGTGTGTGTGTGTGTGTGTGTGTGTGTCTGTGTGTCTGTGTGTGTCTGTGTGTGTCTGTGTCTGTGTGTCTGTGTGCTGCATTCCCTAATAAGCAAGGTAGCCAGACGAATGACCTGCTTGTTTGGAATATAAATGCACAGATTTATACAATACGATTTGACAGGAATTGTTAAGGCTGAGACGACTTATTTAACGGGTGATAGCATATGATTGTGTATAAACTGAAATGAGATCATATTACTCAGACAGAAAACGAAAATTCATTGATGCGCTTATTTCAGTATAGTGATGGTGATACCAGATCAGAAAATCGAAAAGAAAATCGAACAATGCAGAACACTACACATTAAACGGTAAGACTGCACATCTGAACATCCCGTGACTGTACAATCCACCAAAACATAAGATCGTATACATGTATATTCCAGAACGCAGTTGAGTTCAGTTCAGTAACAAGGAGGCGTCACTGCGCTCGGACAAATCCATATACGCTACACCACATCTGCCAAGCAGATGCCAGACTAGCAGCAAAAGTTATTTCAGAACTGCATACGATCAACGAAACTGCTTGCACATCAGCACATTTCAGGACCAGATGCAAAGTTCCAAACGCTTCCCGTGCACAAATTTAAATCTCGTGACGAATACATCCCATCAAAACATAGGACGGAATATTTGTACATTCCAAGACTATTTCAAAGCTATCAGTTTAGGCATTGGGCAAATACCTTATCGCAGCATAACCCAATGCGTTTGTATGGCCTTGAGTGCATGCATATATATCTTTGTCATAGATAGATAGATATTTGCATATATTTCAGAGTGGATTACTTTTGTAATTTTGTCTGGAACACATTTGTTGCCGTTGAACAGTAATATTGTACAACTGTGTGTTTTCAGAACTACGTGGAATCCTCCAGACCCAACAGAATGTTGAGGAAACGGTTCTACAAAAGCCAGAAGAGCGTGGCCGCCATATAAACGATGTCCTGTCGCCTTCACATCCATCACGATGCGGCCCAATTGGACCGACCTTCGCTTTGTTATGGAAACACGAGAACTGATATCCATGCCCTTAGAATTCACTGTGGACTTACTTCAGCAAATTACCCACGCCTCCCGCCACATATTATCGTGTCTTTTTTCTACTATTCTTTGTTACTCAACTTCCCCCCACCCTTCCCCAAACTCCTCAATACTCCATGCTCCTCCGATACCCGAGCATGTTTGTGTTAATAAAACATGAAGCATAATCTGTAGTTTTGTTGTTGCTGTTCTCTCTGTCTGCCTGTCTGTCTGTCTGTCACTCTCTGTCTCTGTCTGTCTGTCTGTCTCTCTCTCTTTCTCTCTCCCTCTCTCTCTATTTCTTTTACATTTTCAAATAACGTCAGTGTACTTGCATGAGAGTGCACAGGCGGAATGATTCAACGCAAAATACTGTACACCTATAATAAAGATGCTGCACAAAAGTTCTGTCACGTAAAGTCAATCAGTATAGAGTGTTTGAAATAAAGAAAATCAAAACAAACAAAAGTGCAATGCACAAAGATAATCCATTTCAATGCAGTCTTAATGCAGATTATAAGAAAGGGGCATATAAAACAAAAAAAGGGACAGTAATATAAATCCATCGGTTATTCTGAGAAAAGGTGAACAGAACAATTATGTTGGTCGGAGGAGAAAATTTATCACTGCTCTCTGCTGAATTCCAAACGAATACAATATTTCAACGTGTATTTGTAACCCAGTTTCTTTTACCATGCGCATCGAACACTTGCATGCTTTCTGAGGCAATCCATGCTCATGAATTCGTAATGATTCTAGCGAATATCTAATGAATTTCATAGGTGAATATATATATATATATATATATATATATATATATATAGAGAGAGAGAGAGAGAGAGAGAGAGAGATAACGATAACGATAACGATAACGATTTTTTTATTCAGATAAAGGCCAAAGCCCCTTACTGAAGGGGGTGACATTAAAGAAAGATAAATAAGATTTTACATGACACACTATGCATCTTCAACACAAACCAACCAAAAAATATCTAACACAGATGTTCAACAACATTCACGTGGTAACTATTCTCAATCTCTTCAATGCCTCATATATATAAATGGCCAAGTTACACAGAGTAGACTCATGTCTTGACGACATGAGCAAATTAAATCTAAAGTTAGATGGATCTTTATAATATTTTGGTTGGATTAGTTTTTGTCTGAGGTCACTCAAGGCAGGGCAACATAACACAAAATGTAGCTCGTCTTCCATACCCAGATTGCATAAACGACAAGTAAACACCGATTCCCTTAAATTTCCGTATCTAAAACAATGAGTAGCAATATCAGAAACACCAAATCTAAATTTTGTCAATGCACATTTTATAAATCTGTTCAATACCAACTCAATGTATGGTTCTATGCCATGCGATGTCTTGAAAAGTTTAAACTGTGCAAATCTGTTACCGCTTTGTATATGATCATGCCAGTCTTGCCACCTGCAATCAATAATTCGTTGCCTAAAGCACTTTAAAAAACCGGCAATATCTTCAACCCCCTGATTGTCCCACACAAATGCAAAACCATAAGAATTCAAACACTATCTAACACTCGTTGCCCACGTCTTTTTGCCATTATTATCTAAAGAATATAACATATTATATGCTTTAAATGGAAATCTGTTTTCATCCATTCTAGTCAATTTCAGCCAATATTTGATACATTTAATATATGAATTCAAATAAATCGGATATCTCCCCAGCTCACCATAAACAAGATCATTTGGAGTTCGACTGTCTACATTGAGAAACCGTTTCATTGCAAATAAATGCGTTTTTTCTGTTGCTACATTATTTTCCAGTCCCCAAATTTCTGCTCCATACTGCAATATTGGCTGAACTTGAGAATCAAACAACCTACCAAATACACTAAATGAGCTACAATCTATTTTATACAAAATATGAAGTATTACAATAACTGCTTTCTTTGCTTTGTTAGCTATATCCTGACATGCAAAATTGAAACTGAGTCTAGTTGAAAAATAAATTCCAAGATACTTATATGCATTGACAACATCAATTCTTTCATTGCCATACGACCATCTTTCATTTCTTGCCAAATACCCTCCCTTACGAAAAACAACAATACTCGTTTTGTCCATGTTTACTTTTATGTGCAAATTACTGGCAGCAATATATAAATTGTTCAATTGTCGCTGTAAACCAACTGTTGTTATAGATAACAAAATCATATCGTCAGCAAACAGTAAAACAACAATTCAATCAAATCAAAAGTAACGCCGTGCTGACCATTCTGCATAATTTCTAAAGCAAGTTCATTGATAAAAAGTGAAAACAAAACAGGGCTACAAACATCCCCTTGTTTAACTCCACGAATACAGTTCACACACTCTGATAGTTTTGCCCCTGATCTCACTCTTGCTTTCACTTCTTCATACATACTTTTCACACAACGACACAACTTTCCACTAATACCATTTTTCAACAAAACAGGCCATAAAAGTTTTCTAGAGACAGAATCAAAAGCTTTTTCAAAATCCACAAAAGCAACATATAATTTTCTGTTATTTGCAAATTGTTTCTGTACTGCTGCCATTAAAGTAAATATATGGTCAATTGTTGAATAGCCTTTTTTAAATCCTGCTTGGTATTCTCCAATTATATCATTCTGAGTTATCCATTCTTGCAACCTGTTATTAATAATGGAACTGTATAATGTGCTACTTACATCACATAAAGAAATGCCTCTATAATTGTTTACATTATTAATTTAATATTACATTAAGAGAGAGAGAGAGAGAGAGAGAGAGAGAGAGAGAGAGAGAGAGAGAGAGAGAGAGAGAGAGAGAGAGAGAGAGAGAGAGAGAGAGAGAGAGAGAGAAACAATCAGTCTGTCAAATATTCCAAATTTTCGGAACGATCACGTTCCTTCCTCAAGGGATAAGTTGTTCACTCGTACGTATAGATTATGACGTAAGCAAGCCATGACGTACATGTCTGGATGCAATTTCACAATGCCAGGTTTCGCCCAGAGCCTAATGAATTGCAATTGTCTATTTTCTTCTACTGTCGGAAAAAAAAAAAAAAAAAAAAAAAAAAGTTCCTTAAACTGAACAACTCAATCAACAGTAGAGAAATAAAACGATAAATAATAACAATAAGAAGAAAAATGATATGAAAATTAATGATAAATAAATAAAGAAAATAAATAGATATTTAAAATGAAGAAAGAAATAAAGAAAGCAAAGGGGGGTACGGGGGAGATAATCAAAAGAAAATTGATAATAATAATAATAATAATAATAATAATAATAATAATAGAATTTTTAAAAAGTAAAAAGATAAAAGAATAAATTAATTGATTAAAAAAAATAACAAGAAAAAAAAGAATAAAAAAAGATAATAAAATATATAATAAATAAATAAATAAATAATAATAATAATAATAATAATAATAATAATAATAATAATATAAAAAAGCTACGTAAGAGTGACCCTGGTAACATGCAAACAACTAATCCCTTGAGGAAGGAACGTAATCGTTCCGAAAATTTGGAATATTTGACTGATGTGTTCGTTTTTCGTTTTTCTCTTTATATATATATATATATGTGTGTGTGTGTGTGTGTGTGTGTGTGTGTGTGTGTGTGTGTGTGTGTGTGCAAAATAGTGCAATTAAATGTACCGTTTACTGTGAAATGCTGCTTTATCGAGTCCCCACAACTCGGCCCCATGCTATAATGTTGGTTGAATTTGTGAGCCAGAGAATATAGAACATGTTTTGAGCTAATTTCAGGATGGCTTTCTTCTCAGAACAAGTCAGTCACTATAATTATCCCCAGCCAGCACATCTTAAAATTTCCACAATAATTACATCTGGTCCTGCATCCTTGTTATTTTTCAAAGTCCTTATACGGTAAAATACTTCTTTTGATATTAATCCATTCATAGAACTAATAAGCTCTTCGTTATCACCAATGCAGATTTCATTGTTTTCACCTTCAGTTATAATGCCTTCGTCTTCAGGTATCTCCAGTCCGTGCTAACTTTTAAGATGCTTTCACCAGTCACCAACTGTTAGATCATTTCGAAGTAAGAATCACAATAAAGTGATAAGAAACTTTATGGAGAGCTAGGCAGTACAAGGTCTTCAGAGAAGAAGCACTCAGTCAAGTGTTTCGGCCCTTAACACCTCTAAGGAGGCCGGGTCGGACCCAGGTTATGACTCCAGGATGCCCTTGTATTGCCGCCTTTTCTTTTTTTTCCTGGTCCTCAGCAGGTTCGAACCCGCGCCTTCAGGGTGGTCACCACTTCAGGACTAAGTCACCTTTTCTGGCAGACGTTTCAACCAATGAACCAGCGTACGCCTAGTTTGAGTGGGGAACTTTAATCCGTATGAAGTTTGCTTTCATTCCTCCTCGACCAGACCCAGCTGGAACTCTTTTCTGCTGCTTCTGCCGTTGCCTTAATAGTCCATGTCCTCTCTCTGCCAGAAATCGACAGCTGTTTCATGAGGCTGTGAGCTGATACGCCCACAAACCCTCTTGCACCAATCTCTGTGGCAAGGACTTTGGCTTCTCTCAGGCTGCTGGCTTGACTAGCATACTTCTCAGTCTTGTAGATGTGGGCTTCCTCCATTCTGCTTTCGTATGGCACAGTGAGCTCAATCAGAATTGCTTGTTTCGTTGCATTGGAGTGGAGTACTATGTCAGCTCTCATGCCGCTCTTGCTGATGACTTCCGGGTGTTTCTTCCCCTCTGGTGGGTCAACTGTGCATTCCGAAATTTCGGCACCATCAAGCAGCCAACGTTTCCATGATTTGGAAACTTTGGATGTTGTTCCTGGCCAAAATTTATTGCCTTCTGCCGAGCGAAACTACTGGAACTTCTGGTGTGGTTGGTGCTTCTTGGACAGTGCTCACCACACGTGCAATTTCTTTTAGCACTTGGTTGTGCTTCCATGTGTACCGGCCTTGGCTCAACGATGCTTTGCATGAGCTGAGGACATGTTTATGAAGCTGATCCTCAGAGGAGCCATGTTCCACATGTCTCTCCAGCTCAGGCTCCTCTGGTGCACATTTTCCCATGTTGTACACTGCCCCTGCTGGCCTTGCTGCACTGCCTTCTGGACTCTTTTATCATCATTTTCCTTCTTGATCTCCTGCATTATCGTGTCTCTTTTTGCTTTCCCTCTTGCCTTGGACCACCATTCCATCTTTGTCGATCTCAGGCCCTGTTTGTTGGTTTGGGTGTGTCCTATTATTTCCTTCGTCTAGAGGCTTTCTTTCGCTGCACTGACTGCCTCCCTGACTTTCTTTTTTCTACCAGTCTTCAGCTTGGGGTGGCTGGATATCACAATACTGTCACCTGAGTCTTCGAGCATGCTGAGAAGTATTGCCTTCCCTACCTTGTATTCTTCACAAGGGATTTCAGAAGTAGCCACAGCTTTCCTTGGCGACTGTGGAGTGCCACGTCAGTGAGACCAGGTGGGACACCAAGCCATTTCTGTGTGTACTTGTTGATCTTTGCCTTAATCGACTCGACTGTGTTACAGATGACATCATATGTCAGGAGAGGCCACAGAAACTTTGGTATCAGCATGGACTGTAGGCACCACATTTTGTATTTGCCAGGTAGGCCACACTGGTCTATGATATGCAGGCTTTCTTCTGCTGTCAGCTTGGTTTCTTCCAAGACTCTTGTCGGGTTCACCTGACACTGTTGGAATAAAAAAAATAACCAGAAAGACTTTGGTTCCTTGTTAGTTTCTTTGGAGAGTAAACCATTTGTAATCTTGCACAGGAACGGAAAACAAAATTCATGCACCCTAGAACTACAACCGCCAGAATCGCAAGAATGTGTCTCTACCATTGACATTCCTCTTTCTTTTAGATTCCACTTGTTTTCATTCCTCAAACCAAGTCCACTGCTCTTTCTCTCCTTGTGAACATTTTCCTTTTGAAATGACACCTCTAACCAAATGTCCTGTTACTGTGGGTCATGTTTTGCATTTGACAAATATGTTCAACATCTTTCTCAACCTTAACATTACATCCGGTTCTTATCAAGTCTGCATGGTAAGCATTATTATAACCATCATCAAACTCACTTGTGGTATCATTGATGCTGTCAAAATTACACACATTTTCTACGTCGATATTTACAATAGCCTCGAAAAAAAGAGAGAGACAGAGACAGACAGACAGACGGACAGAGACAGAAAGAAACAGACAGACAAACAGACAAAGACAAACAGAGACAAAAACAGATTTAAAAAAAAAAATGTATACATCATGATCATCTGAGTGAAAACGAGCAATCAAAATGGAAATGGCATGTGGAAGCTGTTATTGACTGAATCAGAAAGTCCAAAGGTTATCTGATCTCATTCAGGTCTGTATGAGACTCCAGCCATTTTAAAAGTTTAGTTTCTTTGGATTTCCTCCTCTTCTCTGCTATAGTATTCAATGTGTACATGAATGGATTTACAGCAGAGTTCAAAGGTAGTATGAATATTGCAAAAGCCACGTTCACTTCTCCAGGGATGGGCATACCAGTCAGCGCTAATATACCACATAATCCAATAGGAAACCAGCACATGAAATCTGTCACTGCAATAGTAATCAACCGCTGGGCTATGGTAATGTCTTGTGACACTTTGGTAGAGTTGGTCTTCAATGCATTACTCTGTATGGACCAGTAGATGAATGCCTGTCCCAAACAGATGAATAGAAACAGAACAAAATTGAGAACAATCATCACACCAAAAGAGTACAACTTTCCTTCAAACTCTCGTTTTGTTACTGGCAGTGGAATACAAATACCTGTCTGGCTGTAAAATTCCCAGTGTCCTGCCACTGGAAGTAAAGGCAGCAATGCAAGTAACCAGCCAACCAGCCAGATCAGAAGACACACCGTGACCGCTGATGTTCGCTCAAATCTGAAAGTGCTGAACGGAAAGCAGAGGACAATGAAACGATCTAAAGTGATCAGACAGATGGTCAGAGCTGACACCTCACTGGACAACAGAGACAGAAAACCGGCTACTTTACAAGCCACGCTGTTTTTCCATGTGTCATCATAATGAAGGTACCTGCCACGTAACCGTTCATCAGCCACTCCAATCAGTGCCATGTAAACACCCATCAGAAAGTCGGCCATAGTAAGGCTGGTGACAAACACACTGAAGCCACTGACAGAGGTCATTCCCTTTGCAAACAAACGTGCACAGAAGCAGAAGACGTTACCAGACACTGCCAGACAGGTGATCAGCCACAGAAATCCACGGTATGTCCATGACTGCAGTAAATCTTCACACGATGAAATTTCGTCTTTGGGAGCATAACAAGATGAGACGTCAAAATTGTCAGGGAGTATTTCCTTGCAGCATAGTTTATAGTTTTGTGCTGAAACGAAGCGAAGATTGGTAAGTTTTTTGAAAATGTCAGGTGGGAACGTTTTCACAGGACTTCCATCCAAGTACAGTTCAGACAGGAGTGGAGTGTACTGAAAGCCACCTGAACTTAGAGTGTGAATGGAAGTAAAACGTAAATTCAGTGTCTGTAAGCGAGGCCATGTTGTCAACACTTTGGAATCAAACACTGCCAGCATTGTGTGTGACAGGTCTATGGCTGTGAGAGCACTCTGTTGAAAAACTGAAGAACGATCAGCATGGAGTGACACGATAGGGTTGTTGGACAAGGACAAGAACCGCATATTTTCTAAATTTAGAAATGAAGTCATATTGACATACTGCACTTTGTTGTCACTTAGGTCAAGCGATCTCAAATTCAACAACTTTGTTTGGGGTATCATAAACAAATGACAGTTAGCAAGAACCAGATGGATAAGATAGACGTTACTATTCACATCAGACAGAGTCAGACCTGAAGCTGTGGCATTCAAAGAACGGATCTGAGGAAAACGTTCTGCGTGGAATGGCTGAGCACAGACAAACGTGTGAACCTGACAGACACAGCCAACAGGACAGGTAGCATTACACCATAATTCATCATCACGCATTGGGCAGTGAGGCCAGCCGTCACACATGTGGTCACTGTGCACACATATCATGGAATGACGACATCGGAGAAACCCAGGACATGTCATCTCCTCACATCCCTCTTCGTCCCCATGTTCTACACAGTCATGTACCTCATTGCATCGTGTGTAGACAGGCAGACAGTCGTTGGACTCGGGGCAACGATAATGACTATCTGGACAAGACTCGTTGGAATGCATTTGTAATGAGGTGAACTGCAAAATACCATTAAAACTGACAAGAACAGGGGATGGAAAACGTTTCCAAACAATACGTATCGATTTAAAAGCCAAACAACTTTTTTCGTCTGACTCATCCTGACAGTGGGATAGTTGGTCACAAACGTTGTCATAGGACACGCACTGACCATTTGAACATGTGAAATATGTGTTGGCACAAAGAGGATGCTTACAGAAATATTCATCACTGGAATCCAGACAGTCAGCTGTGAAGTCACATACCAAGGAATAAGACACAATTGTAGTGTCTTCACTACACGTGAAAGTGGAATTAAAAGTGGTGTAGTGATTTGTGTGATTCGCCATATCTATGTCTGATCGATGGTGAGACACAAAACAAAGAGACATTTGTGAATTGCACATTCCATTATTGTGGAAACCACATGATAGAACCTTGCGAGTCACAGGACCATCGCGACACACTGTCACAGAGTACCGTCCCTTTAACAATGACATTTGTGTGTTGGCCAAAGAAACACCCATCGGAATGCTGGACTTATCTGTAGTAGTGTTGAATTCAATGTCACAACTCACCCGAAACTCTGACTGATCACAATCATGAAACCAAATATGCATGTCTTTAAAAGAAACACGCATACACGTGACCAGAGCCCCAAAGTAGTCAATATATGAATACTCAAATAAATGATGAAAAACTGTTCTGCCTTCAGTGTGCACACTATGTTTATACATGTCAGGCAATACCGCGTGATTTGAATATAACCGTATCAGAAATATTGACAAGGACTTCCAGTGTCTCTTTGCTTTATTGGTTATTGCACCGTAAGGATCATGCAGACATGTAGGGAATCCCAGATTGCCACCAAGCAAATCACAATGTTCAATTCCTGTTTCGATACTTTTTCTTTTGTCATTTCTTTCCAATTTCACAATTTTATAACACCGGTCACACAAGGCCACCAACCCCTGACAGATAGCATTGCTGAAAGGACAGAGTTCTGTTTCATCCCGTCCATCTTCACACTCTGTCTCCAGGTTACAACCCATGTGCTGCTGAAAGCTGGAATAGTGTTCCACTGAACAGTTCCACAAACCACTTGGTAGCTTCTGGGGTGCATTACTTTCAGGGAAAAAAGAAAGGAAAAATTGAAAACATAGTGTGTTGGTTTGTTTGATGCATTTATCGCTCTCAAAAGAAGCAATGAATTGCGTGTCATTGAAATGGTACAGCTGGGCAATCTCAGGCTGCCACTTAAACACATTCCAGATGAGAATTCGGTCGCCAGATCCACGGCATTCTTGTCGACATCGATACAGATGAATACATAGTTGATATATCGATAATTCTTTGACACTGACCATGAATAAATGTCTGACTGGCACATGTATTTTCTTCCACATCATCTTTGTATAATTCTGACTCACATTTCGTCCAAGTGTAAAATATCCAGATGACGGTGACGTTGTAACAAACACTACCCCAGTTGCTTTGTAGTTTGTAGTTTTAACCGTCGAAATTTGTTTCCATTTCAAAGACATGTAAGCAACGTACACACCAAGCCACAATACACCCGTGAAGAACATGCACAACGACATGTACAAAGGAAACTGACCAGTTGTGCTTTGCTTAGCAGTGTAGGGCATGATACAGAAACAAGGACGATGGTGGAAACTGTATAATCAATCAGCTAGCTATACAGTGAACGCGCCTGCATTTAACAAGACAATCTCAAATAAATCAAACACTGACATTTATACGTGCTAGTCTGTATACTGCTTAAAATGGAAAGTGGGGAGCTACTGGTCTAGAACACTTTCTCAGGAACAAAAATCAGCCTGTACAATGATGTATCCTTCGTTTTACACATGGAAGAAAAACAAAACAAAACAACTGTGAAAACAAAGTCAAAGATATTTCAAATCTAGCTACGGTTCGTTTCCATAAACCTGTCGCTGAACAACACGGTGCAGGAAAATAACGTGTGGCTGGTGTGTGCAGTGTTCCTTGTGTAGTAACATCACACCAACACGCAACAATGTCATGTTTCCACTGAAGGCAACATCCACACACCAAGACACGTGAACCCTACTTACCACACCTATCCACACCATCTGTCTCCATCTAAAGCCCAAAACGACAGTCACCTATTCAGCTCACACCATTTTCATCACTGTCTCTTTAATTAACTAAAAGTCACTTCTGCACTCACGTTAAACGTCCATTTACAACAACAATCACCCGAGATTTAATACGCGCAAGAAGTAAAATTATTTTCACCCCCTTGTGGTATTTGGAGCATTGCCCACAATGAAACGAATGAACATAACAAGCATAAAACAACAACAACAACAACAAAAAGACACGTGGACTGTCTAAAGAAAATTCAGGTGTCCTATAAAAAATGCCACTGACTTTGGACTTCCCTTCTTTATTTTGCGAATCAAGAGACAAGGCGTGTCGATCAACCAACGCATGTGCGTATTCCCGACCAAAAGGGACATTTCGGTTACTTTCACGTGCTCAGGAGGCTCAGTTCTGGCATCATCCTTTCTTTTGCGTTCCGGTAAAAACAAAAAAACCCAAAAAACATCGTCACCTATAGCTCATAAAAACAAGACCGGTCACAAAATTCCCATTTTATCTCTCCCGGCAAGGTGTGTGCATCGAGGAAATAAATTTGTGTGTGTGTCAATGGAAAGATGGTCAAATACCATTCTCCCTCGCGGTCTTTTGCAAATGCTTGCTTGTACTCAGTCCACTAGCTGCCATGCCATGATGAATGAAAAATTGAATGTATGTGTGATCGTGCTAGCAAATGAACAACAAGTGCGTGTGTGTATTTGTGTGTGTTTGAGTGTGTGGGCGTGAATGTGTACGTATGTCTTTGTTTGCTTGTTTTATAATTGTGTGTGTGTGTGTGTGTGTGTGTGTGTGTGTGTGTGTGTGTGTGTGTGTGTGTGTGTGTAAGTACGTAGTGCGTACGCATATGCAATATACCAATTGTTATTTTCATCGCTTTGTTACCTTTAATAGACTATTCCAGCTAATATTCTTATTAGTTGTTTTTAGTGTTTTTAGTATTTTATGTTATTTCATTTTATTTCTTTATTTACATGTTTTGTGTCGTTCTTTATTTTTATGCTTTGTTTCGTTTAATGGCAGAATTGTAAAAAGGCCTTTACTGTGCCTAATTCTTTACCCATTAAAGATTGAATCAATCAATCAATCCCCTTTACGTTAGCCATTTGATTATTGTTCTTGTTTTCCATTGTCTCCCTTTTTAATGTTACCTGTTGAAAAGACAAGTTTCAGAACAAAATAGTGGAGATAAACATTTGTCGGGTAACAAATAACTAGTATGAGAAAAAACGTGAATACTTCATGATAAAACAAAATTAATCACCAACAATATTAAATGTAACATTTTCAGCACATTACGATGTTTCGTCGGAATTCTATCTAACCGTCATGTTTAAACTGGTAAAATGTAATTGTTACATCTGAAATGAAATCAACTGACAAAATTGTATTTGTATTGGGCAGTCGACCAAAGCGCATTTCTGAAATTCCTTTGTGGTGCTTGTAACATATTGTTCACACACACACACACACACACACACACACACACACACACACACACACACACACACTCACTCACTCACACACACACACACACACACACACACACACACACACACACACACACACACACACACACACATAGTCTCTCTCTCTCACACACACACACATTCTCTCTCTCTCTCTCTCCCTCACACACACACACACACACACACACACACACACACACACACACACACACACACACACACACACACACACACACACACACACACACACACACACACACACACACACTTTCCTGAAATGTTATTTATTACTACAGTGCATTCGACAGACATAAATAAGCGCACATGTATACACTCTGATTGACAAGATGACATTGTTTCAAGAGAAAGAGGGAGAGGTTACATGGCACTGTGATTTATTGACAGCTTGATGGAGTAGAATATAGTAGTAGAGTGCTGCGTTCTTTTCTTGGCACTGACAGTCCATAAATAAAATTACGATGTCGAACACATTAAACTTGTTTTTCTTCTTTTCTTTTTTTTTTTTTTATTCTGATTCTTTAAAACAAAAATGCTTTCAGTGGTAATAAAAAAAGAAAGCAGAAACGCATACACGTGTGTAGACTGGTGTGTGCTTCAAGTATGATCTGTGTCCCAAGTTTCAGTCTGTTTGCACTGCTCCCCTCGTTGAGATCACTTCGTTACAGTACAGAGCAACTTTTTTTTCTGTCTTCCAGTGCATTTGGTTTTCTATCAAAGTGGATTCTCCACATCATCTTTCTCCTTGGACTACCTTTTCGAATGACTAGCGTCCAGACCATGACTTAAGGCCATAATGAGAGGCACAAAAATTCTGGCGAATGTGGAGTTACAATTCTGCTTTCTGTGCGGAGCTATAACCATTAGGCCACCACTCTATATGGCTATCACATAACTTAAAGGGAAGACGAGCTTATTTCAGGAAACCCCGTAGGTATAGAAAATGTATCATGCAATTAGTACAAACGAAACATCAATACTGGAATTGTGCTCATAAGCAACATCACCTGATCGGTTAAGAAGTACATTTTAATGGAAAACTAAACCATAAGAAACACGATTTAAAAAAAAAACAAACAAAAAACCTGTCAAATGCTTACATGCGCATCTATCTCAAACACTAACAGCACAAATTCAAAAGAAGATGGTGGAAACAGGTTGACTCAGCGATTCGCTTTGAGCAGATTCTAAAACATAGCAATCCTTGCCCCCCTCCCAGAACCAATACAGAGAACACTAAAGGCAGTACCACATGTGTTGAGCAGTTATGTCGCTTGTTTCTCCGCGTTTCTTGGCATTGTCGTCAGGAAGGGTTATGTCACGGATGTCGACCTGAAGGTTACACCAGCCGCGGCAAATCCCATTTGTGACCACTGTTACCATTCTCTCAATCAACTCATTCGCAGCGAGCTAGGAGTTTTCCGACATCTTGCTGCATACAGGGTTGTTTTTGTGGACGCGCTTGGTGACCCTTAACTCTACACACACACACACACACACACACACACACACACACACACACACACACACACACACACACACACACACACACACACACCAAACAGCGTTACATTGCCATCATGCAGCCATCTGAGACAGCACAGTGTTCCTCAGATCGTGGTGTACAGTGGTGTCTTTTCTGGTTCAGTGTACACTGGACACCACTTACTGTGGCCCTTACTGGCAACAACTACTGTGAGATCGTGTTTGCACGCTGAACGACATCTCCTGAATGGAATTTGTCATCAAACCCTTGCTAAATGAGACCGCTCTGGATCACAACGCCCTTAAAGGTTTTGGCCCTGTATACAACCTTACTTTTGTGTCCACACATATTTTAAAATGTTCTCTCTCCCAACTTTCAATCTATTTGGCATCAAACAACTTCTGTTTGTTTCTTTCTGGTCAGCATATAGATATGCCCACAGCACTGAAACTGCTTCATGCCTATGTCTGATGCAACGCTGATCACCTATGGTGTGTCACAAGGTTCGGTCCTTGGCCTTTGTTGTGCTCGATCTGTACGCTGCTCCTCTTACTGACACTATTTTAGATCATTCTGTTCTTCACCACTCACTGTTTTGCTGGTGATATCCAGCTACAGAAGTCTGGAAGGCATTAAACGAACAAAAGATAAATTATGACAAAACTGAAGCTTTGATTGTTTCATTAAAAAAAAAAGAAAGATATCCACATCTGTCTCTTTGTCCTTGCCTCTATTGTCGTTGATGATGCCTCAGTTCAACATTCTAAATCAGCAAGGAACCTCAGAGTCTTTCTTGACTAAAAACTTAATATGCACGCTAATGTTGTCAATGTGATACGTACAACCAATTATGGACTTCGTGGGATTAACCCTATCCGTCAGTACCTTCTGTTGAAACTACATAAAATAACAAAACAACAAACAACAACAACAAAAACACACTCTTATCTCTGCTTTTGTGCTCTCGCAAATCGTCTACTGTATTTTTCTTCTCACAGGTTGTCCACACAATCTTCTTCAGCGAATTCAAAAACTTTAAAACAATGCTGTTCGTCTGACTGTTGTCTGAGTCCCACGTCCATACAATGAACTGGCTCCCTGCAGTGAGAATTAAATACAAAATGCGTGTCTCTGCGTTTCTGCTTTGCACTCTACAGGACATATCAGAATCGAATTCTTCTACAATAATAATGTTGCTGGAGGTTAACACTGATGTTGCCTATTTTCAGTGAGCCAGGTGCGTGCTTCACTGTCTCATCTGAATGACTAGACGCGCGTGCACACACAAACACACACACAAACGCACGCGCACGCGCGCGCTGTTTAACCCCCCATGTGGGAAACCATACATTGCATCATTCATGCAGAACAAACACACGAACAGATAAACAAAACTCGCTTGTAACCATACCCTATCAGCTCAGTGCTTCTCAAAACATACATTTTGTGTCGCCCTCACTAAAACACTGGACTATCATATCACACTCTATTTGCTGGACCGTCAACTTCTTCCATGGCTGACAGGATGACTGCTGGTCGCATTGAGTGTGTTCACTTCATTAAAACAACAACAACAACAAAACCCAAACATTTTAGTGCCTTTTCGCTGAGCAGATTATGATGGAGAGTGTCAACTGTCTAAAACCTGCAACGTTTTCTGTATGTCCCTGCAGAACTGATCACAGACCACAGAGTCCTGAAAACCGTCACCAACACCACGAGGCTCAAGGCCATATGCCCTGGTATAGAATATTTTCTGAATCAAAACAAAACAAACTACACACCCGTACAGGTGAACGTTTCAAACTGTGATACCAATAGACCATCCTTCAGAAAACGGGCAGTATCCTATGGTGTGTGTAGTGATTGTACATCTTTCTGTAGAATGCGAGTGAGAGTTTCGCCAGACTCGCATGTCCAAGTTCGTTTGCAACTCTTATCATATTGGTGTGATGCCGGTTACTGGAAAACATCTCTGAGGTACTACTTAGGATACTTTAATCTTATATGCATGTATCATAGTTTCAAAGAACTGTTTTTTCAACCATATGGAAATGATATTGATATTGAGCATAGCAACAGCCCTTTAGTTAACCTAAGCATTGCGGAAATCAAACAGCATAATTTTATCAAGAGACATATTTCAAAATATGTCGGATACTTGATAACACCAAATGTTGGACAACATTTGCCTGTGATGCAACCCAATATGATAATCGGTGCAGAGCTGAAAGGACTTCAAGAACATGTCATTATGATCAGTGTACGGGAGTCATACTATCCTAATTATTATGTAAAGAAACCGTACCCATTACTGATACACCGAGAAACAAATGCAACTAAACAAATTTACAAATGGTACATCAACGTGTTCCCAGTCGCGAATGTCTTTTTTGCATCATACCTTTATATTGAAGTTCGTGTCACAAAACATAATCAGAATTTGAAACTGTATTTTTCTATACTTAATCTGAATGCAACCCCCCATCAATTGTCTAGCGGTTTGTTTAATTGTTCTGTGACAAGTTATTTTGCATTCCAGGATCACCTAGACTGTAACTTGAGGACAGAGTGTGAGGACGGTCAGGATGAAACAGAACACTGTCCCTTCAGCAGTCCTGACTGCCAGGGTCTGGTGGCTTCACGGAACAAGTGTTTTAAACTTGTCACATCAGACAATATTAACTCCCATAACTGGTGGCATATCAAATGCAGGACTGAGAGTGGAAAACTAGCTTCAGTGAAGACAAGGGGGCAACGTGAATCCCTTTCACACATATTCAAATTCGTTAATCAACTTGATTTGTGCTTAGGGTATATAACCGGTTGGGACACAGTACCCTTCTTATACAGCAAGTTTCCTAAATGGTCTGATAGTACACTGATCTACAATATGAACCATTTTCGAGTAAAGGATCCATACCATCCTTCGAGGATAGTCCAGAGCGAGGACTTTCCTTCTATGGTAATTTCTTCCCATTCAGCAATAAAAGAAGTGCTGTGTTATCAGTCACTGTGTGAAATGCAAACACCATCATTCAGACATGCACTCTCCAAAATGGTCACAATTGAAGATCCTTCATCACAATCTGCCTTCACAAACACACACCAATATCTACTTATTTGTCCAGGTAAAGAACTGTCTCACGCATTTTTGTTTTCTAACCTCCAAAGTAATTGTGGAAAAGCAAAGAACTTACAAACTGACATGTTTGTGAACGTGAGTAACAAACATAACTATCATATGATTCCTTCCACTATGACTGCAAAAGATGCATTTGGTATGTTTACATGTGATGATGGTATCACAAAATTACATTATACTTTCGTGTGTGACTTCAGACACGACTGTGCAGACAACAGTGATGAGTCATTCTGTGAAAGTTCTTCATGTACTGGTTTCCTGTGTTTTAATGCTCAGTGCATATTGCACAGCCAACGTTGCAATCAGTATTCAGACTGTCTGGATGATTCTGATGAAATCAGCTGCCCAGAACACAAAACACTGCATTTCCCTTTCCGAGAGGAACTCAAGTGGCAACACTTTTACATCAATTTGGATGGTACAGGTTACTTTCATCAGAAGGTGATGAAAGCTGAAGACTCTTGTCCCGACACTCATTATCGCTGTACAGCTGAGTGGTTGTACTGTCTTCCAGTATATACGCGATGCAATGGGTTTTCTGACTGTGTTTATGGAGAAGATGAACTACACTGTGAGACAGCGCCTTGTCCTTTCTTCTTCAAATGTAGAGACTCCAAAGTTTGCGTACATACCTTCCATCTGTGTGATGGTTGGGGCCAGTGTCCACAACTGGATGATGAACTGATGTGTGACGTGACCTGTCCTGATGGTTGTCAGTGTCAGGGTTATTCTTTCAGGTGTGATCAAACATTCCCCGTTCATTCCTTTACTTCTCTTCGTCACGTGGATGCCACAGGGTCAGGAATGACATTGACAGATTTCATACAAAATGCATATCTGGTTTATCTGAGTCTGTCCTTTTGTTCCCTGCAGAATGTGTCAGGTGTGAAACTCATTAACTTGCAGTCCATCAGTCTTGCCAACAACCATCTGAGATCGCTTGATATGACTGTTTTTCTTTGGCTGCCTAACCTGAGAATCTTATCCTTAGCAAATAATCCTCTGCAGGAAATGACAAGTTCAAGGTCGAAGAACATTCATTATTCACTGAGGAGAATAGATATGTCAAACACTTATCTTAACTTGTTTAATAGTGAGGTTTCTGTTTATTTGCCCTGTGTAAGGTTTATAAACATGTCCCTTTGTGCTATGAAAAACATTGGAGTAAGAGGCGTTAAAGACATTCCCCAACTAACAGAATTGGACATAAGAGAAAACCCACTGATAAGTTTTCCTTTGGATTTGTTTTCAAGGACAAATTATTTGGAATACATCTTCTCATCAGATTATAGGATTTGCTGTAATCACATACTTCCTGAACAAACAAGCTTAAAGTGTGTCGCAGCTCCAGTTGTATTCCCTTCGTGCCAGACATTGATTCCATCAAAACTGCACACGTATCTCTTCTGGATTCTGTGTGTTGTTTCTGTTGTGGGCAGTCTGGTTTGCCTTCTGTCTTCATTCACTGTCACAGAACTGTTTGGAACGAATTTTCTTATGGCACTTGCCCATCTAAACTTTGCTGATATATGTGTGGGACTTCATGTTGGCATTGTCTTGGTAGCAAGTAACATATTTGATGGAAAATATATCCTGTTTGAAAAGACATGGCTGGAAAGCGTAACATGTAAAGTGAATGGTTTCATTTTCTTTTTGTCCACTGAAGTCTCCGTTTTTATCATCTTGATAATCAGTCTGAATCACATGATCATTCTTTATTTCCCAAATAATGTGTTGGCATTCAATAAGTGTGTGATGACTTCGACGTGTGTGATAGTTTGGTTTGTTGGAATGTCCTTGTCTATCATACCGTTTCTTCCAGGACTGTCACACTGGGGCCTCTCTGGTCAGTCTGGTCTATGTCGTCTGGCTTTATTTCAACATTACAGGTCTAACCACGAGTTTAGGTGGTTCAGTGTTACTGCAGTAACCAATTTCATCGTAAGCATAATGACTGCGGCTGTCCAAATGGTCACTGGCAAACTTACACCAAAATGCAGAATTGTACTTGACCCAGCAAAGAGATCAGTTTATACCTCAGTCCACCTGATGAGAAAAGTGGCCGCAATGACTGCAGTTTGCTGGGTTTCATTTGGTCTGGTCACGGTGATGTCAGCAGGTGGTGTCACTGTATCAGACAAGATCCATGGAACCCTGGTTGTGTTCATGTCACCTCTCAGTGCTGCCCTCAACCCACTGTTTTACATGTGGACTGTAGTCACACAGGGACGAGGGAAAGTACAAGAAGAAAAATTGCTAAAAGTGTTAAAAGTGCGACTGGAACAGTCTACAAAAAAGGTTTTAAGTAAATGAAAATACATACCCATTGGTCAATCAAGGCCGTTTGATTAATCAGCATACCAAGCATCTATCATATATTTACATATATACATGAGTTACTCAATCACTGTTTTTTTTCCTCACACACTCCATGGGTTCCCAAATCTTGTTTTAGGTGCTTCCGATACGTTGATAAAACAAGCTGCTGTGGAGACGCTGCCAGACTTCCCAATTTTATCCTCTGTTCCAGAGCAGCAAGAATTAAACGTGAGTTTGTTTTTAATGAGGTGTGACAATTATAACATTATAGTAATTTGTGTTAGGGCGCGTGTACGTGAGTGTGTGTGTGTGTGTGTGTGTGTGTGTGTGTGTGTGTGTGTGTGTGTGTGTGTGTGTGTGTGTGTGTGTGTGTGTGAGTGTGTGTGTGTGAGAGAGAGAGAGAGAGAGGGAGAGAGAGAGAGACAGAGAGGGAGAGAGAGAGAGAGAGAGAGAGAGAGAGAGAGAGAGAGAGCTGTGTATGTGTGTGTATGTGTGAGGGAGAGAGAAAGGGAGAGAGTGGGCGCGTGTGTGTGTATGTGAGAGGGAGAGGGAGAGAGAGAGAGAGAGAGAGAGAGAGAGAGAGAGAGAGAGAGAGAGAGAGAGAGTGTGTGTGTGTGTGTGTGTGTGTGTGTGCGAGAGAGAGAGAGAGAGAGGGAGAGAGAGAGTGAGAGAGAGAGAGAGTGTGTGTGTGTGTATGTGTTAAAGGGTGGTAAAAGTCTGTTTTTTTTTCTCCATAGGCCGTAGTGATATCAAAGACCAGAGAACAGTTGGTAATGAGCTGATTTGTTGATTCATATTGAGTGAAAGTGTGCTGCTTTGTTTGTGTGTCACACGATGACCTGTCCTCATCCATGATGGTGAACTTCAACATATGCAAGAAAACCCGTGGCGGACACGATGCAGTGACGTCACATCACAAGCACGTGCACAATCGTACTGTGTTCTGGAATTTGTGTCATTGACGTTTGCTGTTGTCAGCTTTTACTCTCTCTCTCTCTCTCTCTCTCTCTCTCTCTCTCTCTCTCTCTCTCTCTCTCACACACACACACACACACACACACACACACACACACACACACACACACTGCTACCTTCCTCCCCATCCCAATTTCTAACAGATCGCACAGTTCATGTTTAATCTGTTAGTGGCTGAGGGTGTTTTCATTTCTCTGTCAATAGCTCAGTAAGCCAGTAAGAGAAATCTTTATAGTGACGTTTGCTGACAAAAATGACGTCAGGAGGTTATGACGTCAATCCAAAGAGTGACCGCCTCATTGTAACAGAACAGCTAGCTTGTATCATCCAATGGCGTTGGGGTGGGGTGGGGTTGTGGGTTGTTGTTGTTATTGTTGTTGTTTTCAGCAGTAAGTCAGTTCATATTTGTCTTTCTGTACCAAAGAGAATCTTTGAGATTGCGTTTCAAGAAAGTTTATTGCATTCAGTAATAACTTCTCTTTCTTTCTCTCTCAATTTTCAGCACACATAACGTAGATTTCGTCAATAATCTATGATTAGTTAATTCACATGCATAAACAAGTACCGTTTCTTGGATATGATATGATAAATAAACGCATTATCTTCCACATATTCTTACAAAATGCATGAAATAAAAATAAAATGATGTAGAGGATGAATGGAAAATGCTTTGCAATATAAAATCTGCATGTGAATCACACACACACACACACACACACACACACACACACGATTTTAATCACGACACATTAATGTTAACAACCACCACCATTGTTTCATTACATAAAAAAATATTACATAAAACATAACATAAAAACGTACAAGTAATGAAAGTTACAACACTGCTTGAAGCAAAGCAAAACACTGCAAGAGAAATGATGACATAACACACACGAGACCAGTGCAGAAGAAATAAAATGCACCTGCTTTAGAAAACAACAACAAAAACAACCATAATTAACGAACGCACAAATCCGTGTAAGTGAATAACAGATAGCTCGAACCGAAAACAGAAAATTTTCTGAGGCAATTTTTTTACGAAAACAATGTAAAAGTGATGATGATTAGAATCATTTGTATTCTAGTTGTTGTTTACGATGATAACGAAGATGATGATTGTGTTGAGGATGGTAGTGATGATGATGACATGATGATAAGGATGATGATGACATGATGATAAGGATGATGTAAATGGTGGTGATCACATACACATACACTCTGCACAAGCGCAAACAACACATAACAAACACATGAAGAAACAGACACACATACACATGAGAAACACACACACATACACACGCACACACACACGCGCGTGCACACAGAGGCACGCACACATATATGCATACATTCAGGGTGATGAGGATACAATTCCAACATTCAGTGACACTTTCGGAACTAAAGATCCATTTCCCATGTGTACCAAGTATCCCCCTTTACGGAATTTTAGTATTCTCTATTTCGTCATTTGGCTATATAGTCTTGTTGCATTCAAATACAAAAAAGTTCGTGTTTTGGCAATTCAGCCATTGTTGTATACGGTAAAACGATTGACTATCAAAAAGTAGCGAAAACAATGTAAGCAAGTCAAAATAAAATAGTGATTTCTATTGTTATGTCAATGCAAGTACATTAATGATTTTTTTGGGGGGGTGGGTGGGGGGTGGGGGACTGGACTACACACAGCTCCATGACTTCAAGACACAACGTCCACATGGCTGCAGTCAGCAAAACCTGTTAACAACTCACCAGCGACATACTATTCCAGCAATGACAAATTGTTACGCACAGCATTATTTGTATTTGTATTTCTTTTGATCACAACAGATTTCTCTGTGTGAAATTCGGGCCGCTCTCCCCAGGAGAGCGCGTCGGTATATTACAGCGCCACCCATTTTTTGTTGTATTTTTTCCTGTGTGCAGTTTTATTTGTTTTTCCTATCAAAGTGGATTTTTCTACATAATTTTGCCAGGAACAACCTTTTGTTGCTGTGGGTTCTTTTACGTGCGCTAAGTGCATTCTGCGCACGGGAACTCGGTTTATCGTCTCATCCGAATGACTAGCGTCCAGACCACCACTCAAGGTCTTGTGAAGGGGGAGAAAATATCCGCGGCTATGCTGTGATTCGAACTGCGCGCTCAGATTCTCTCACTTCCTAGCCCATCACTCCACACGATTATGGTACATTTTCAGAAGGAACGGAAATCATAAGTAAATCATTCTTATGAAATGATTAAAGAAAAAAGGTCAAGCGAGAACACCAAACATATACAGTGTCACACTCG
Source organism: Babylonia areolata (assembly GCF_041734735.1). NCBI lineage: Eukaryota > Metazoa > Mollusca > Gastropoda > Neogastropoda > Buccinidae > Babylonia > Babylonia areolata. The sequence goes on along the minus strand of NC_134903.1, from coordinate 9,208,914 downwards.
GTCTGATACACGAAAGAAATGAGAGACTCATGGACAAGATGAATTATCCACCCTGAATGCCTTCCTTGCTGTTGCCAACAGAATTGATGGCTTGGGTGAACAAAACCATCACGAATGAATTATTCCCCCTGAAGGCCTTCCTATCTTTGCCATCAGAACTGATGGCTTGGCTGAACAAAACCATCACGCTATATTAGATTAACGTATAATTTTTTTTTTTTCTGCAAAGGTTTCAAATAAATTGAATAATAGACTATCTGAATGTCGAAACCAAACCGAATGACATTCGCAGCGATTAATTTTGAATACAGACCATATTCATTTCAGCGTAAATTAAAACAAAATAGTGAATAGTTCTGATGTAAAAAAAAGAAAAAAAAAAGAAAAGAAAAAAGAAGAAGAAGAAAAAAAAAAAAAATCCCCAGCACGCTTATCTACAATCTTCTTTCTTCCAGTTCATTCACACAGTTTTCGCGACCTCCGTTGGACTTCCGTTCAGAAAAAAAAGAACCATCCTCACCACGTACGCCTGTTGTATTATCGATACTGTTCTCTACCAACCAGACACCGAACTATCCCCAGTCGTACCACTCAACCATGTCATCTTCTGTCATCCATTTTGCACACCGTTCAAGCCACACTGCTGTGTATTTAAACTTCTTGTTTTTCATGGACCAATTCAAACAAGGAAACATTTCCCACTATATCAGGAAATAGATCATCATTTTAAACAGTTCAATGGTATCATCAACACTATGGTATCAGTCTCGCACCTCACATCATTAACACTCTTCGCGCTGCATCATTTCCGCTCGTAAACAGTCGCGCAATTGTATCAGCAAGTGACAGAGAGAGAGAGAGAGAGAGAGAGAGAGAGAGAGAGAGAGAGAGAGAGAGACAGACAGACAGACAGACAGACAGACAGACAGACAGGGAGAACGCATAACTCAAAACTCTTTTATTCCAGGATTAAGATTTTGGGTATGGCCCATTCTTCCAATCTGTCCTTGCTAATCTACATCAGTTACAATAGCACATATATATTTAATGAAAAGGGGAGAAAGAGAAAATTAAAGAGAGAGAGAGAGAGGAAGATATATATATATATATATATATATGTGTGTGTGTGTGTGTGTGTGTGTGTGTGTGTGTGTGTGTGTGTGTGTGTGTGTGTGTGTGTGTGTTTGCCGACATTGTTATTGTTGTTTCATTGTTGCTGTCGTCCTTGTATATGTGTCTCAAAAATCATTTATGGAACTCGTGAACTCATTTGTTGTTGTTGTTGTTGTTGTTGTTTGACTGATCGTTCTCCCATAATTTGAAATGGAAAAAAAACACAATTCCTCATGGAACCTTACACGATAAGATTTCCTTCGTCTAGTTAGTACCGTTGACTCCAAACCAATGTTTCCCTTCACTTAGATGAGCTACCAGCCGAGATTTACTGGATTCTCTCACCCCCCCCTCCCAGCCCCCACACCCCTCTTTCTCAAGTCAGGTCTGTAGGGAGTGTGTATGTGGGCTTTCTGTTAAAGTGCTTTTACACTCGCCTCCTTCTGCACGCTTCTGTTAGTCATGGTTAAATGGTTAAATACCCCCTGGCGGGGATGTAGCGATGAGGCTGATTTACACCCGGCTGTCTCTGCCCTCTTGTTATCTATTGGTTCTACCAAACTGATGGGTGCAAGATGTCAATCTGTGCTAGATTTTAGCCATTAGCCTCTTCTTGTACCTAGCTGTTATATCTAGGTTCTCAACAAGCACCAAGCTGAATGAAGTGGGGGAGGGTGGGGGCGGGGGTTAGTTATAATATTAGCCTGTCTCTCTCTCCACACTAGTGTTTTGTACAGATTCTCCTGTACTGATTTGTATGGAAAGAGAGAGAGAGAGAGAGAGAGAGAGAGAGACAGAGAGAGAGAGAGAGAGAGAGTGTGTGTGTGTGTGTGTGTGGTGGGGGGATTGGGTTGTACTGATCTACCTCTGTATATACTGCTGTTGTTACGGTACTCCTGTACAGACATAAAGGTTGTGACGGGTGTGTATATGTGTGTGTGTGTGTGTGTGCGTGTGTGTCGGAGTGGGGGGTGGGGGTGGAGGGGTTATAATATAATTGCCTCCCTTTCTACATACACAGTCGTTATCTTTTGGTACTTCTACACTTGATCAAAATGATACGGAGTAACGCTGACTGGCCTCCCTATACACATGTGCATTCACAATTGTTATCTATAGGTACTCATGTCTTTATCATAAGAAGGGAGGTTTGGAGGCGTGGAGGACGCTGACTAGCCATAATTACTCCTGCACTTTATCAAAATAGAGGAGGGTGTTGGGCGGGGAGGGTGGGGCGTGTGGGTTGGAACGTAGGCTGACTAGCCTCCACTCTACATAGCTACTGGTCGCTCATGGGGATAGCTTCCCCAGGCCCAGTGGAGCCATTGCGGGCACCTGAACGTCATCGGATGGAGATGGTGTTGGCAATCTGGACAGTGAAGTGCCACGTCAGTGAGACCAGGTGGGACACCAAGCCATTTCTGCGTGTACTTGTTGATCTTTGCCTCAATTGACTCGACTGTGTTACAGATGACACCATATATCAGGAGAGGCCACAGGACCTTTGGTATCAGCATGGACTGTAGGACCACATTTTGTATTTGCCAGGAAGGCCTCACTGGTCTATGATATGCAGGCCTTCTTCTGCTGTCAGCTTGATTTCCTTTCGTGTCTTTCAGAGACTCATCATACCATCTTCCAAGACTCTTGTCGGGTTCACCTGACACCGTTGGAATAAAATAAAAAAGATAACCAGAAAGACTTTGGTTCCTTGTTAGTTTCTTTGGAGAGAAAACCATTTGTAATATAGCACAGGAACGAAAAACAAAATTCATGCATCCTAGAACTACAACCACCAGAATCACAAGAATGTGTCTCTACCATTGACAGTCCTCTTTCTTTTAGATTCCACTTGTTTTCATTCCTCAAACCACGTCCACTGCTCTTTCTCTCCTTGTGAACATTTTCCTTTTGAAATGACCCCTCTAACCAAATGTCCTGTTCCTGTGGGTCATAAGTTTTGCATTTGGCAAATATGTTCAACATCTTTCTCAACTTTAACATTACATCCGGTTCTTATCAAGTCTACATGGTAAGCATCATTTTAACCATGATCAAACTCACTTGTGGTAGCATTGATGCTGTCAAATTTACACACATTGTCTTCGTCGTTATTTAGAATTGCCTCGAAAGAAAGAGACAGAGACAGAGACAGACAGACAGACATAGACAGAAAGAAAGAAACAGACAAACAGAGACAAAAACAGAATTAAAAAATATTTATATACATCATGATCATCTGAGTGAAAACGAGCAATCAAAATGGAAATGGCATGTGGAAGCTGTTATTGACTGAATCAGAAAGTCCAAAGGTTACCTTATCTCATTCAGGTCTGTATGAGACTCCAGCCATTTTAAAAGTTTAGTTTCTTTGGATTTCCTCCTCTTCTCTGCTATAGTATTCAATGTGTACATGAATGGATTTACAGCAGAGTTCAAAGGTAGTATGAATATTGCAAAAGCCACGTTCACTTCTCCAGGGATGGGAATACCAGTCAGCGCTAATATTCCACATAATCCAATAGGAAACCAGCACATGAAATCTGTCACTGCAATAGTAATCAACCGCTGGGCTATGGTAATGTCTTGTGACACTTTGGTAGAGTTGGTCTTCAATGCATTACTCTGTATGGACCAGTAGATGAATGCCTGTCCCAAACAGATGAATAGAAACAGAACAAAATTGAGAACAATCATCACACCAAAAGAGTACAACTTTCCTTCAAACTCTCGTTTTGTTACTGGCAGTGGAATACAAATACCTGTCTGGCTGTAAAATTCCCAGTGTCCTGCCACTGGAAGTAAAGGCAGCAATGCAAGTAACCAGCCAACCAGCCAGATCAGAAGACACACCATGACCGCTGATGTTCGCTCAAATCTGAAAGTGCTGAACGGAAAGCAGAGGACAATGAAACGATCTAAAGTGATCAGACAGATGGTCAGAGCTGACACCTCACTGGACAACAAAGACAGAAAACCGGCCACTTTACAGGCCACACTGTTTTTCCATGTGTCATCATAATGAAGGTACCTGCCACGTAACCGTTCATCAGCCACTCCAATCAGTGCCATGTAAACACCCATCAGAAGGTCGGCCATAGTAAGGCTGGTGACAAACACACTGAAGCCACTGACAGAGGTCATTCCCTTTGCAAACAAACGTGCACAGAAGCAGAAGACGTTACCAGACACTGCCAGACAGGTGATCAGCCACAGAAATCCACGGTATGTCCATGACTGCAGTAAATCTTCACACGATGAAATTTCGTCTTTAGGAGCATAACAAGATGAGACATCAAAATTGTCAGGGAGTATTTCCTTGCAGCATAGTTTATAGTTTTGTGCTGAAACGAAGCGAAGATTGGTAAGTTTTTTGAAAATGTCAGGTGGGAACGTTTTCACAGGACTTCCATCCAAATACAGTTCAGACAGGAGTGGAGTGTATTGAAAACCACCTGAACTTAGAGTGTGAATGGAAGTAAAACGTAAATTCAGTGTCTGTAAGCGAGGCCATGTTGTCAACACTTTGGAATCAAACACTGCCAGCATTGTGTGTGACAGGTCTATGGCTGTGAGAGCACTCTGTTGAAAAACTGAAGAACGATCAGCATGGAGTGACACGATAGGGTTGTTGGACAAGGACAAGAACCGCATATTTTCTAAATTTAGAAATGAAGTCATATTGACATACTGCACTTTGTTGTCACTTAGGTCAAGCGATCTCAAATTCAACAACTTTGTTTGGGGTATTATAAACAATTGACAGTTAGCAAGAACCAGATGGATAAGATAGACGTTACTATTCACATCAGACAGAGTCAGACCTGAAGCTGTGGCATTCAAAGAACGGATCTGAGGAAAACGTTCTGCGTGGAATGCCTGAGCACAGACAAAAGAGTGAACCTGACAGAGACAGCCAACAGGACAGGTAGCATTACACCATAATTCATCATCACGCATTGGGCAGTGAGGCCAGCCGTCACACACGTGGTCACTGTGCACACATATCATGGAATGCCGACATCGGAGAAACCCAGGACATGTCATCTCCTCACATCCCTCTTCGTCCCCATGTTCTACACAGTCATGTACCTCATTGCATCGTGTGTAGACAGGCAGACAGTCGTTGGACTCGGGACAACGATAATGACTGTCTGGACAAGACTCGTTGGAATGCATTTGTAATGAGATGAACTGCGAAATACCATTAAAACTGACAAGAACAGGGGGTGGAAAACGTTTCCAAACAATAAGTATCGATTTAAAAGTCAAACAACTTTTTTCGTCTGACTCATCCTGACAGTGGGATAGTTGATCACAAACGTTGTCATAGGACACGCACTGACCATCTGAACATGTGAAATATGTGTTGGCACAAAGAGGATGCTTACAGAAATATTCATCACTGGAATCCAGACAGTCAGCTGTGAAGTCACATACCAAGGAATAAGACACAATTGTAGTGTCTTCACTACACGTGAAAGTGGAATTAAAAGTGGTGTAGTGATTTGTGTGATTCGCCATATCTATGTCTGATCGATGATTAGATACAAAACAAAGAGACATTTGTGAATTACACATTCCATTATTGTGGAAACCACATGATAGAACCTTGCGAGTCACAGGACCATCGCGACACTCTTTCACAGAGTACCGTCCCTTTAACAATGACATTTGTGTGTTGGCCAAAGAAGCACCCATCGGAATGCTGGACATATCTGTAGTAGTGTTGAATTCAATGTCACAACTCACCCGATACTCTGACCAATCACAATCAAGAAACAAAATATTAACGTATTTAAAACCAACACTCATACACGTGATCAGGGCCCCAAAGTAGTCAATATATGAATTTTTAAATAAATGATGAAAAACGGTTCTGCCTTCAGTGTGCACACTATGTTTATACATGTCAGGCAATACCGCGTTATTTGAATATAACCGTATCAGAAATATTGACAAGGACTTCCAGTGTCTCTTTGCTTTATTGGTTATTGCACCGTAAGGATCATGCAGACATGTAGGGAATCCCAGATTGCCACCAAGCAAATCACAATGTTCAATTCCTGTTTCGATACTTTCTCTTTTGTCATTTCTTTCCAATTTCACAATTTTATAACACCGGTCACACAAGGCCACCAACCCATGACAGACAGCATTGCTGAAGGGACAGTGTTCTGTTTCATCTCGTCCATCTTCACACTCTGTCTCCAGGTTACAATCCAGGTGCTGCTGAAAGCTGGAATAGTGCTCCACTGAACAGTTCCACAAACCACTTGGTAGCTTCTGGGGTGCATTACTTTCAGGGAAAAAAGAAAGGAAAAATTGAAAACATGGTGTGTTGGTTTGTTTCATGCATGTTTCGCTCTCAAAAGAAGCAATGAGTTGCGTGTCATTGAAATGGTACATCTGGGCAATCTCAGGCTGCAACATGAACATAGTCCAGATGGGAATTCGGTCGTCAGATCCACGGCATTCTTGTCGACATCGATACAGATTAATGTATTGTCGATATATCGATAATTCTTTGACACTGACCATGAATAAATGTCTGACTGGCACATGTATTTTCTTCCACATCTCCTTGGTATAAAACTGACTCATATTTCGTCTGAGTGTAAAATATCCAGATGACGGTGACGTTGTAACAAACACTACCCCAGTTGCTTTGTAGTTTGTAGTTTTAACCGTCGAAATTTGTTTCCATTTCAAAGACATGTAAGCAATGTATACACCAAGCCACAATACACCCGTGAAGAACATGCACAACGACATGTACAAAGGAAACTGACCACGTGCTTTGCTTAGCAGTGTAGGACATGATACAGAAACAAGGACGAGGGTGGAAACTGTATAATCAATCAGCAAGCTATACAGTGAACGCGCCTGCATTTAACAAGACAATCTCAAATAAATCAAACACTGACATTTCTACGTGTCAGTCTGTATACTGCTTAAAATGGAAAGTGGGAAGCTACTGGTCTAGAACACTTTCTCAGGAACAAAAATCAGCCTGTGCAATGATGTATCCTTCGTTTTACACATGGAAGAAAAACAAAACAAAACAACCGTAAAAAACAAAGTCAAAGATATTTCAAATCTAGCTACGGTTCGTTTCCATAAATCTGTCGCTGAACAACACGGTGCAGGAAAATAACGTGTGGCTGGTGTGTGCAGTGTTCCTTGTGTAGTAACATCACACCAACACGCAACAATGTCATGTTTCCACTGAAGGCAACATCCACACACCAAGACACGTGAACCCTACTTACTACACCTATCCACACCATTTGTCTCCATATCAAGCCCAAATCGACAGTCACCTATTCAGCTCACACCATTTTCATCACTGTCTCTTTAGTTAACTAAAAGTCACTTTTGCACTCACGTTAAACGTCCATTTACAACAACAATCACCCAAGATTTAATACGCGCAAGAAGTAAAATTATTTTCACCCCCTTGTGGTATTTGGAGCATTGCCCACAATGAAACGAATGAACATAACAAGCATACAACAACAACAACAAAAAGACACGTGGACTGTCTAAAGAAAATTCAGGTGTCCTATAAAAATGCCACTGACTTTGGACTTCCCTTCTTTATTTTGCGAATCAAGAGACAAGGCGTGTGGATCAACCAACGCATGTGCGCATTCCCGACCAAAAGGAACATTTCGGTTACTTTCACGTGCTCAGAAGGAGGCGCATTTTTGGCATCATTCTTTCTTTTGCGTTCCTGTAAAAAAAAAAAAATAAAAAAAAAAGAAAATCATCGTCACCCTATAGCTTATAAACACAAGACCGGTCACAAAATTCCCATTTCCTCTCTCCCGGCGAGCCGTGTGCATCCAGGAAATAAATATGTGTGTGTCAATGGAAAGATGGTCAGATACCATTCTCCCTCGCGGTCTTTTGCAAATGCTTGCTTGTACTCAGTCCACTAGCTGCCATGCTATGATGAATGAAAAATTGAATGTATGTGTGATCGTGCCAGCAAATGAACAGTAAGTGCGTGTGTGTATTTGTGTGTGTGTTTGAATGTGTGGGCGTGGATGTGTACGTATGTCTTTGTTTGCTTGTTTTATAACTCATGCTTAAACTGATAAAACGTAATTGTTTCATCTGAAATGAAATCAACTGACAAAATTGCATTTATATCGGGCAATCGACCAAAGCGCATCTCTGAAATTCCTTTGTGGTGCTTGTAACACACACACACACACACACACACACACACACACACACACACACACACACACACACACACACACACACACACACACAAACACACACACACACACACACACACACACACACACACACACACACACACACACACACACATACACACACACTTATTTTACTTCAAAGTTTGCTGAAATGTTATTTAATGCAACAGTGCATTCGACAGACATAAATAAGTGCACATGTATATATTCTGATTGCCTAGATGACTAAACATTGTTTTAAGAGAAAGAAGGAGAGGGGACATGGCATTATGATTTATTGACAGCTTGATGGAGTAGAATATAGTAGTAGAGTGCTGCCTTCTTTTCTTGATACGGACAGTCCATACATAACGTTACGATGTTGAACACATTAAATTTGTTTTTCTTCTTTTCTTTTCTTTTTGTTATTCTTTTTCTTTTAAAAAGATGCTTTTACTGGTAATAAAACAGAAAGCAGAAACACATATAAGTTTGTAGACTGGTGTGTGCTTGAAGTACTATCTCTATCCCAAGTTTCAGTTTGTTTGGACTGTTCTCCTCGTTGAGATCACTTCGCTTCGTAATTCTTTTTTTTTTTTCCCTGTCTTCCAGTGCATTTTGTTTTCTATCAAAGTGGATGCTCCACATCATCTTTCTCCTCGGACTACCTTTTTGAATGACTAGCGTCGAGACCATGACTTCAGGCCATAATGAGAGGCACAAAAATTCTGGCGAATGTGGAGTTACAATTCTGCTTTCTGTGCGGAGCTATAACCATTAGGCCACCACTCTATATGGCTATCACATAACTCAAAGGGAAGACGAGCTTATTTCAGGAAACCCCGTAGGTATACATGAAAATGTATCATGCAATTAATACAAACGAAACATCAATACTGGAATTGTGCTCATAACCAATATCACCTGATCGGTTAAGAAATACATTTAAAGGGAAAACTAAACCATAAGAAACACGATTTAAAAAACAAACAAACAAAAAACCTGTCAAATGCTTACATGCGCATCTATCTCAAACACTAACAGCACAAATTCAAAAGAAGATGGTGGAAACAGGTTGACTCAGCGATACGCTTTGAGCAGATTCTAAAACATAGCAATCCTTGCCCCCTCCCAGAACCAATACAGAGAACACTAAAGGCAGTACCACATGTGTTGAGCAGTTCTGTCGCTTCTTTCTCCGCGTTTTTTGGCATTGTCGTCAGGAAGGGTTATGTCGTGGATGTCGACCTGAATGTTACCCCAGCCGCGGCAAATCCCATTTGTGAGGACTGTTGCCATTCTCTCAATGAACTTCGCAGCGAGCTAGGAGTTTTCCCACATCTTTTTGCATACAGGGATTTTTTGTGGACGCGGTTTGTGACCCTGACATATATATATATGTTTGTGCGTGTGTGTGTGTGTGATGAGACCAAAGAATTGTTTGGGCATAAACATATCTGGATATATGTACTGAGACAGTACCAACACACACACACACACTCTCTCTTTCTCTCTCACACACACACACACACACACGAAACAGCGTTACATTGCCATCATGCAGCCATCTGAGACAGCACAGTGCTCCTCAGATCGTGGTGTACAGTGGTGTCTTTTCTGGTTCAGTGTGCCCTGGACACCACTTTCTGTGGCCCTTAGTGGCAAAAACCTGTCTAAAACCTGCAACGTTTTCTGTATGTCCCTGCAGAACTGATCACAGACCACAGAGTCCTGAAAACCGTCACCACCAACACCACGACGCTCAAGGCCATATGCCCTGGTATAGAATATTTTCTGAATCAAAACAAAACAATATACACACCCGTACAGGTGAACGTTTCAAACTGTGATACCAATAGACCATCCTTCAGAAAACGGGCTGTATCCTATGGTGTGTGTAGTGATTCTACATCTTTCTGTAGAATGCGAGTGAGAATTTCGCCAGACTCGCATGTCCAAGTTCGTTTGCAACTCTTATCATATTGGTGTGATGCCGGTTACTGGAAAACGTCTCTGGCGTACTACTTTGGATACTTTCATCTTATGTGCATGCATCATAGTTTCAAAGAATTGTTTTTTCAGTCATATAAAAATGATATTGATATTGAGCATAGCAACAGCCCTTTTGTTAACCTTAGCATTGCGGAAATCAAACAGCATAACTTTATCAAGAGACATATCTCAAAATATGTCGGATATCTGATAACACCAAATGTTGGACAACGTTTGCCTGTGATACAACCCAATATGATAATCGGTGCAGAGCTGAAAGGACTTCAAGGACATGTCATTATGATCAGTGTACGGGAGTCATACTATCCTTATTATTATGTAAAGAAACCGTACCCATTACTGATACACCGAGAAACAAATGCAACCAAACAAATTTACAAATGGTACATCAACGTGTTCCCAGTCGCCAATGTCTTTTTTGCATCATACCTTTATATTGAAGTTCGTGTCACAAAACACAATCAGAATTTGAAACTGTATTTTTCTATTCTTAATCTGAATGCAACCCCCCATCAATTGTCTAGCGGTTTGTTTAATTGTTCTGTGACCAGTTATTCTGCATTCCAGGATCACCTAGACTGTAACTTGAGGAGACAGTGTGAGGACGGTCAGGATGAAACAGAACACTGTCCCTTCAGCAGTCCTGACTGCCAGGGTCTGGTGGCTTCACGGAACAAGTGTTTTAAACTTGTCACATCAGACAATATTAACTCCCATAACTGGTGGCATATCAAATGCAGGATTGAGAGTGGAAAACTAGCTTCAGTGAAGACAAGGGGGCAACGTGAATCCCTTTCACACATATTCAAATTCGTTAATGAACTTGATTTGTGCTTAGGGTATACAACCGGTTGGGACACAGTACCCTTCTTATACAGCAAGTTTCCTAAATGGTCTGATAGTACACTGATCTACAATATGAACCATTTTCGAGTAAAGGATCCATACCATCCTTCGAGGATAGTCCAGAGCGATGACTTTCCTTCTATGGTAATTTCTTCCCATTCATCAATAAAAGAAGTGATGTGTTATCAGTCACTGTGTGAAATGCAAACACCATCATTCAGACATGCACTCTCCAAAATGGTCACAATTGAAGATCCTTCATCACAATCTGCCTTCACAAACACACACCAATTTCTACTTATTTGTCCAGGTAAAGAACTGTCTCACGCATTTTTGTTTTACGACCTCCGACGTAACTGCGGAAATGCAAGGAACTCACAGACTGACATGCTTATGAACGTGAGTACCAAGCAGAATTCTCACATGGTTCCATTTACTATGATAGCAGAAGATACATTTGGCATGTTTACATGTGATGATGGTATCACATTACATTACGCTTTCGTGTGTGACTTTAGAGAGGACTGTGCAGACAACAGTGATGAGTCATTCTGTGAAAGTTCTTCATGTACTGGTTTCCTGTGTTTTAATGCTCAGTGCATATTGCACAGCCAACGATGCAATCAATATTCCGACTGTCTGGATGATTCTGATGAAATCAGCTGCCCAGAACACAAAACACTGCATTTCCCTTTCCGAGAGGAACTCAAGTGGCAACACTTTTACATCACTTTGGATGGTACAGGTTACTTTCATCAGAAGGTGATGAAAGCTGAAGACTCTTGTCCCGACACTCATTATCGCTGTACGGCTGAGTGGTTGTACTGTCTTCCAGTATATACGCGATGCAATGGGTTTTCTGACTGTGTTTATGGAGAAGATGAACTACACTGTGAGACAGCGCCTTGTCCTTACCTCTTCAAATGTAGAGACTCCAAAGTTTGCGTACATACCTTTCATCTGTGTGATGGTTGGGGGCAGTGTCCACAACTGGATGATGAACTGATGTGTGACGTGACCTGTCCTGATGGTTGTCAGTGTCAGGGTTATTCTTTCAGGTGTGATCAAACATTCCCCGTTCATTCCTTTACTTCTCTTCGTCACGTGGATGCCACAGGGTCAGGTATGACATTGACAGATTTCATACAAAATTCATATCTGGTTTATCTGAGTCTGTCCTTTTGTTCCCTGCAGAATGTGTCAGTTGTGAAACTCATGAACTTGCAGTCCATCAGTCTTGCCAACAACCATCTGAGATCGCTTGATATGACTGTTTTTCTTTGGCTGCCTAACCTGAGAATCTTATCCTTAGCAAATAATCCTCTGCAGGAAATGGCAAGTTCAAGGTCGAAGAACATCCATTATTCACTGAAGAGAATAGATATGTCAAACACTGATCTTAACTTGTTTAATAGTGAAGTCACTGTTTACTTGCCCTGTGTTAGGTTTATAAACATGTCCCTATGTGCTATGAAAAACATTGGAGTAAGAGGCGTTAAAGACATTCCCCAACTAACAGAATTGGACATAAGAGAAAACCCACTGATAAGCTTTCCTTTGGATTTGTTTTCAAGGACAAATCATTTGGAATACATCTTCTCATCAGATTATAGGATTTGCTGTAATCACATACTTCCTGAACAAACAAGCTTAAAGTGTGTAGCAGCTCCAGTTGCATTCCCTTCGTGCCAGACATTGATTCCATCAGAACTGCACACGTATCTCTTCTGGATTCTGTGTGTTGTTGCTGTTGTGGGCAGTCTGGTTTGCCTTCTGTCTTCATTCACTGTCACAGAACTGTTTGGAACGAATTTTCTTATGCCATTTGCCCATCTAAACTTTGCTGATATATGTGTGGGAATTCATGTTGGCATTGTCTTGGTAGCAAGTAACATATTTGATGGAAAATATATCCTGTTTGAAAAGACATGGCTGGAAAGCGTAACATGTAAAGTGAATGGGTTCCTTTTCTTTTTGTCCACTGAAGTCTCCGTTTTTATGATCTTGATAATTAGTCTGAATCATATGATCATTCTTTATTTCCCAAATAATGTGTTGGCATTCAATAAGTGTGTGATGACTTCGACATGTGTGATAGTTTGGTTTGTTGGAATGTCCTTGTCTATCATACCGTTTCTTCCAGGACTGTCACACTGGGGCCTCTCTGGTCAGTCTGGTCTATGTCGTCTGGCTTTATTTCAACATTACAGGTCTAACCACGAGTTCAGGTGGTTCAGTGTTACTGCAGTAAGCAATTTCATCCTAAGTATAATGACTGCGGCTGTCCAAATGGTCACTGGCAAACTTACACCAAAATGCAGAATTGTACTTGACCCAGCAAAGAGATCAGTTTATACCTCAGTCCACCTGATGAGAAAAGTGGCAGCAATGACTGCAGTTTGCTGGTTTTCATTTGGCCTGGTCACGGTGATGTCAGCAGGCGGTGTCACTGTATCAGACAAGATCCATGGTACCCTGGTTGTGTTCATGTCACCTCTCAGTGCTGCCCTCAACCCACTGTTTTACATGTGGACGGTAGTCACACAGCAACGAGGGAAAGTACAAGAAGAAAAATTGCTAAAAGTGTTAAAAGTGCGACTGGAACTGTCTACAAAAAAAGGTTTTAAGTCAATGAAAATACATACCCATTGGTCAATCAAGGCCGTTTGATTAATCAGCATACCAAGCATCTATCATATATTTACATATATACATGAGTTACTCAATCACTGTTTTTTTTCCTCACACACTCCATGGGTTCCCAAATCTTGTTTTAGGTGCTTCCGATACGTTGATAAAACAAGCTGCTGTGGAGACGCTGCCAGACTTCCCAATTTTATCCTCTGTTCCAGAGCAGCAAGAATTAAACGTGAGTTTGTTTTTAATGAGGTGTGACAATTATAACATTATAGTAATTTGTGTTAGGGCGCGTGTACGTGAGTGAGTGTGTGTGTGTGTGTGTGTGTGGGTGTGAGAGAGGGAGAGAGAGAGAGTGTGTGTGTGTGTGTCTGACAGACAGAGACAGAGTGTGTGTGTGTGTGTGTGTGTGTGTGTGTGTGTGTGTGTGTGAGCGAGAGAGAGAGTGTGTGTGTGTATGTGTTTGTGTATGTGAGAGAGAGAGAGGGAGAAAGAGAGAGAGTGTGAGAGAGAGAGAGAGAGTGTGTGTGTGTGTGTGTGTGTGTGTGTGAGAGAGAGAGAGAGAGAGAGAGAGAGAGAGAGAGAGAGAGAGAGTGAGAGAGCGAGAGAGAGAGCGCGCGTGCGTGCGTGTTTGCGTGCGTGCGTGCGTGTGTGTGTGTTAAAGGGTGGAAAAACTCTGTTTCTCCATAGGCCGTAGTGATATCAAAGACCAGAGAACAGTTGGTAATGAGTTGATTTGTTGATTCATATTGAGTGAAAGTGTGCTGCTTTGTTTGTGTGTCACACGATGACCTGTCCTCATCCATGATGGTCAACTTCAACATATGCAAGAAAACCCGTGGCCAAAAGGATGCAGTGACGTCACATCACATGCACGTGCACACTTGTACTGTGTTCTGGATTTGTGTCATTGATGTTTGCTGTTGTCAGCTTTTACTCTCTCTCTCTCTCTCTCTGTCACGCACGCACACACGCACACACACACACACACACACACACACACACACACTGCTACCTTCTTCCCCACCCCAATCTCTAACAGATCGCACAGTTCATGTTTAATCTGTTCCTGGCTGAGGGCATTTTCATTTCTCTGTCAATAGCTCAGTAAGCCAGTAAGAGAAATCTTTATGGTGACGTTTGCTGACAAAAATGACGTCAGGAGGTTATGACGTCAATCCAAAGAGTGACCGCCTCATTGTAACAGAACAGCTAGCTTGTATCATCCAATGGCGTTGGGGTGGGGTGGGGTTGTGGGTTGTTGTTGTTATTGTTGTTGTTTTCAGCAGTAAGTCAGTTCATATTTGTCTTTCTGTACCAAAGAGAATCTTTGAGATTGCGTTTCAAGAAAGTTTATTGCATTCAGTAATAACTTCTCTCTCTTTCTCTCTCAATTTTCAGCACACATAACGTAGATTTCGTCAATAATCTATGATTAGCTAACTCACACGCATACACAAGAACCCTTTCTTGGATATGATATGATAAACAAACGTATTATCTTCCACATATTCTTACAAAATGCATGGAATAAACATAAAATGATGTAGAAAATGAATGGAAAATGCTTTACAATATAAAAACTGAATCACACACACACACACACACACACACACGGTTTTAATCAGGGCACATTAATGTTAACAACCACCACTATCGTTTCATTACATAAAACAATATTACATAAAACATGACATAAAAACGTACAAGTAATGAAAGTTACAACACTGCTTGAAGCAAAGCAAAACACTGCAAGAGAAATGATGACGTAATACACACGAGACCAGTGCAGAAGAAATAAAATGCACCTGCTTTAGAAAACAACAACAACAACAACCATAATTAACGAACGCACAAATCCGTGTAAGTGAATAACAGACAGCTCCAACCGAAAATAGAAAATCTTCTAAGGCACATTTTAATGAAATGAGTTAATGAAAACAATGTAAATGGGATGATGATTAGAATCATGTGTATTCTAGTTGTTGTTTACGATGATAACGAAGATGATGATTGTGTTGAGGATAGTGGTGATGATGTAAATGGTGGTGATCACATACACATACACTCTGCACAAGCGCAAACAACACATAACAAACACATGAAGAAACAGACACACATACACATGAGAAACACACACACATACACACGCACACACACGCACGCGCGCACACAGAGGCACGCACACATACATGCATACATTCAGGATGATGAGGATAAAATTCCAACATTCAGTGACACTTTCGGAACTAAAGATCCATTTCCCATGTGTACCAAGTATCCCCCTTTACGGAATTTTAGTATTCACTATTTCGTCATTTGGCTATATAGTCTTGTTATAGTCAAATACAAATAAAAGTTCGTGTTTTGGCAATTCAGCCATTGTTGCATACGGTAAAACGATTGACTATTTAAAAAAGTAGCGAAAACAATGTAAGCAAGTCAAAATCAAATAATTATGTCAATGCAAGTACATTAATGATGTGGGTGTGTGTGGTGGGGGGCGGGGAGGGGGGGGGGAGACTGGACTTCACACAGCTCCATGACTTCAAGACACAAAGTCCACATGGCTGTAATCAGCAAAACCTGTTAACAACTCACCAGCGACATACTATTCCAGCAATGACAAACTGTTACGCACAGCATTATTTGTATTTGTATTTCTTTTGATCACAACAGATTTCTCTGTGTGAAATTCGGGCCGCTCTCCCCAGGAGAGCGCGTCGGTATATTACAGCGCCACCCATTTTTTGTTGTATTTTTTCCTGTGTGCAGTTTTATTTGTTTTTCCTATCAAAGTGGATTTTTCTACATAATTTTGCCAGGAACAACCTTTTGTTGCTGTGGGTTCTTTTACGTGCGCTAAGTGCATGCTGCGCACGGGAACTCGGTTTATCGTCTCATCCAAATGACTAGCGTCAAGACCACCACTCAAGGTCTAGTGGAGGGGGGTGCGGGGGGTGGAGGGGTGGGGGGTGGGGGTGGGGAATACCGGCGGCTGGGCTGTGATTCGAACCTGCGCGCTCAGATTCTCTCACTTCCTACGCTGACGCGTTACCTCTAGCCCATCACTCCACACGATTATGGTACATTTTCAGAAGAAAAGGAAATCATCACAAGTAAATCAGTCTTATGAAATGATTAAAGAAAAAAGGTCAACCGAGAACACCAAACATATACACAGTGTCACACTCGGTCTGATACACGAAAGAAATGAGAGACTCATGGACAAGATGAATTATCCACCCTGAATACCTTCCTTGCTGTTGCCAACAGAACTGATGGCTTGGGTGAACAAAACCATCACGAATGAATTATCCCCACTGAATGCCTTCCTTGCTGTTGCCAACAGAACTGATGGCTTGGGTGAACAAAACCATCACGAATGAATTATCCCCACTGGATGCCTTCCTTGCTGTTGCCAACAGAACTGAT
>NC_134903.1:9184162-9189162 GCF_041734735.1 Babylonia areolata | reverse complement strand
GTTTGGAGGCGTGGGGGACGCTGACTAGCCATAATTACTCCTGCACTTTATCAAAATAGAGGAGGGTGTTGGGCGGGGAGGGTGGGGCGTGTGGGTTGGAACGTAGGCTGACTAGCCTCCACTCTACATAGCTACTGGTCGCTCATGGGGATAGCTTCCCCAGCCCCAGTGGAGCCATTGCGGGCACCTGAACGTCTTCGGACGGAGATGGTGTTGGCAATCTGGTCGAACGTCTTGCTCTTGGTCTCGGGCACCAGGAAGAAGATGAAGACGATGGCTGCGGCCAGGATAACGGAGAACACGATGTACGTGTACTCTTGGAGACCGTCCTGCACGTTGCACACAGCATGTAGAGATACACAAACACATAGACTTGGATAGATACACACACAGAATCACAGACACAGAGAGAGACACACACAGACACAGACACGCTGGCACACACACACACACACACACACACACACACACACACACACACACACACACACACACACACTGTGGTTCGTCCGTCGGGATCGACGAGGACCATCTAGTCATCTTGGAGGTGGGTGGGTTGGGCTCTGTGGGTGCGCAAATGACTGGACAGGCCAATCCGCGCCCGGAAGGTTCTGACGCAGTGTGGACAGGGGATGGTGGCAGCTGTCGGGGATTTGCTGGCACTGCTTTTCCTGGCCTGTTTGCGTTGCTCTGCTGCAGCGATTCTGTTGGCCTCACAGGATTTGGCGCCTTTGTGGACAGCTGAACGCCACTTTGGTCTGTCCATTGCATTCAGCTCCCATGTGTCGTGGCTGATGTTGAAGGCCTTCAGAGAAGCTTTCAGAGTGTCTTTGAAGCGCTTCTTTTGGCCTCCATGGGAGCGCTTGCCATGTTGGAGTTCGCCGTACAGCAGTTTCTTGGGGAGCCGGTGGTCAGGCAAGCGAACTACATGGTCTGCCCAGCGCAGCTGGGCCTGCATCAAGATGGTGTAGATGCTGGCCATGTTTGCACGAGTGAGCACCTCTGTGTCAGGGATCTTCTCTTGCCACTTTATGCCGAGAAGTTTTCTGAGGCTGGTGGTGTGGAAGTGGTTCAGCTTTTTGGCGTGGCGTTTGTAGACCGTCCATGATTCACATCCATAGAGCAGTGTGGTGAGAACTATGGCCTTGTATACTTTGAGCTTCGTCTCCAGGGTGATGCCTCTCCTGTTCCAAACGTTCTTATGGAGTCTGCCGAAGGCAGCGCTGGCTTTGGCGAGTCTGGCATTCACCTCGTCGTCGATGACAACTGTGCGAGAGAGTGTACTGCCCAGGTATGTAAACTTGTCCACCGCGTTCAGTCGTTGCCCGTTGATGAAGATGTTTGGTTCAACATAAGGCTTTCCTGAAGCTGGCTGGTGCATCACCTCAGTCTTCTTTGTGCTGATTGTGAGGCCAAAGTTGTCACAGGTAGCAGAGAACTTGTCGACACTGTGTTGCATGTCAGCTTCGGAGGCAGCGTTGAGAGCGCAGTCATCAGCAAACAGGAAGTCGTTGACGGTGTCTGTCCCCACCTTGGTTTTTGCTTGAAGCTTCCTGAAGTTGAAGTGAGCCATCTGTGCGGTACCTGATGTCAATGCCTACGTCAGCGTCTCTGAAGGCATATGTCAGCATGACTGAAAACATGAGACTGAACAGGGTGGGGGCAAGAACACACCCTTGCTTGACTCCGTTGGAGACAGGGAATGGTTCTGAAGTCTCTCCATTGTCTTGGACTCGGGACAGCATCCCATCGTGTAGTTGCCGTAATGATGGTGATGAACTTTCTGGGACATCCTTACTTCGCCATGATTCTCCAAAGGCCATCTCTGCTAACAGTATCGAAGGCCTTGGTCAGATCGACATAGGCGGAGTAAAGGTCGGCGTTCTGTTCCTGACACTTCTCCTGGAGCTGCCTGGCAGCAAACACCATGTCGATAGTCTCGCGTTCTTTCCGGAAGCCACACTGGCTCTCTGGTAGGAGACCTTACTCAAGGTGCGCTATGAGACGGTTGAGTAGCACTCTGGCCAGAGTCTTGCCTGCAACGGACAGCAGGGATATTCCACGATGGTTGTCACAGGCCTGACGGTTTCCTTTGCGCTTGTACAGGTGTATGATGGAAGCGTCTTTGAAGTCCTGTGGAACTGCCTCATGCTGCCAGATGAGCTGGAACAGCTGATGAACTTCTCAGTCAGCGCCATACCACCTTCTTTGTAGACCTCAGCTGGAATTGAGTCTGAGCCAGGGGCTTTGCCATTGGATAGCAGACGGATAGCTTTCTGGGTCTCCTCCAAAGTTGGAATGGCATCCAACGACTCACTGACTGGCACCTGGGGGAGTCGGTCGATGGCTTCATCATTGATGGTGGAAGGGCGGTTCAGTGCGCTGTCAAAGTGTTCAGCCCATCTCTCAAGGATCCCGTCCTTGTCAGTGATCAGGGTAGAACCATCAGCACTGAGGAGTGGAGCAGATCTGGAGGTGGCGGGACCGTAGACTTCTTTCAGGCCGTTATAGAAGTTCTTCATGTCGTTCCTGTCTGCAAAGCCCTGGATCTTATCAGCTTTGTTGCTCAACCAGGAATCCTGCATCTGCCGCAGCTTCAGCTGGATGGTGCTGCGGCGCTCTTCTGTATGTCTTTATTTGACTGTGACTTGGGATCTTCAATGTGGGCTCTGTAGGCTTGGCGTTTGTTTTCTAGCAGCTGCTTTATCTCAGTGCAGTTCTCATCAAACCAGTCTTTGTGCTTCCTGACAGAAGGCCCCAGGCACTCCATGGCAGTGTTGTACACCGTCTCATGCAGTGCACCCCATGCTGCCTCCACATTCTGGTTGTCCAGCACAGTGTACTCAAGGCGTTCCTCCAGGGTGTCAGCAAAACTCTGCTTGATGTTGCCTAGCTCCAGCTTGTTGACATTCAGGCGTTTGGGTGCTGTCATGCCCTGAAGCCGTCTCTTGGGCTGGATGCGGAGGTTGAGCTTGGAGACGATAAGGCGGTGGTCTGTTCAGCACTTGGCGCCGCACATAGCCCTCGTGACTCGTACGTCCTGCCTGTCCCTCTTCCTGACGATGACAAAGTCGATGAGATGCCAATGCCCAGAGCGAGGATGCATCCATGACGTCCTATTACGAGTAGGGAGGCAGAAGATGGTGTTTGTGATAAGAAGGTCGTGCTCGGCACATGTCTGGAGAAGTAGTTGACCATTGCTGTTACAGTTACCAACCCCATGCTTCCCAATCACGCCTTTCCAGGAGATGCTGTCGCAACCAACTCTCGCGTTAAAGTCACCAAGAATGATGAGCTTGTCTGTGTTGAGAACAGAGGTGATGACAGTGTTCAGGTCCTCGTAGAACTTGTCCTTGATCTCATCCGGGTTGGTCATGGTGGGCGCGTAGGCACTGACAATGGTGGTAAACTTCTTCCCGTTGCATATAGGGAGTTTCATCGTCATCAGGCGATCGTTCACTCCTTTCGGGGGACCAGCCAGCTTGCCAACGAGGGTTGTCTTCACTGCAAAGCCAACTCCAGCCTCACGTCTCTCCTCAGGTCCACGACCACTCCAAAAGAAGGTGTAGCCTGCGCCTCGCTCACAGAGTTCGCCTTTCTTCTGCCAGTCTGGTCTCACTTAAGGCAGTGATGTCGATGTTGTACCTTGCTAATTCACTCGCAATGAGTGCTGTGCATCTGTGGTCTGGCTGAGTCACCTCTGTCCAGAAGCGTACGCACGTTCCATGTGGCAATGGTCAATGGGGGTTCCTTGTTTTTTTCTTTCTTTCCTTTGTGTGTCGACCGCTTGAGTAGGGTCCCCGTCAGCCGCGGTATGCTCACTAGGGTTGTGTGGAGCAGGCAATGCTTAGGGCACCTTTTCTAGCCCCTTCCTCATGCCATGGAGGTGAGCAGTGCTGTCCTGAAGAGGGCTGCTCAGTCGCTCAGGGGGCTGCCGATCTCCACCGCTGCTCCAGTCGGTGAAAAACGACCCTATGGCCTGAGCCGCCTGTGTGCAGGTCCGCGGCTACGACTGCCAGTGTACCCACACCTGTCGCTTCGTCGCTCGCCTGTCGCCACAGGGATTGGGGAAAATGATGGTATGGGATGAAGGATGACTGATGACTTGCGCGATGACTGTTTATAGTGAGGAGAAGTTGCGCACCGTCGACCTCACTCTCTTGTCCGAGACCGTCTGTATCCAGTGGCAAGACGAAGTCAAGACGACTGGAGATGGAAACGGATGCAGTGGATGACCAGGATGTCCTATGTGCCTCATCCTGCCCTCAGCACTCCACAGTGCTCTGCTGCAACCGCTTTCCTCTCCGTTGAACCATGAAGGTTTCTTCCGCAGCGTCCGCCGGATCCAGTCTTCACATGCTTGGGTAGACAAGCCCTAACTCACCGAGGGTTTGAGACCCGTCGGCTACCCTCACCTAGTTTAGCCAGCCTGTCAAAGCCGTTGCCCGGGGCTTGGGCGCTGCTGCATGCTAGCAGCTTCTTGGACCCAGAGCATGGTGCCGGTGGGGACCAACAGAGGACGAACCACTCCCGGAAGAGCGTGACAAGCCCCCCCCCCCCCCCCCCCCACCCCCTCTAGAGGTACTACCCCTCCCGTGTACCCCCTAACCAACACACACACACACACACACACACACACACACACACACACACACAAACTCACTCACTCACTCACTCACTGAGACTCGCTCGGAAGAGGGCGGAGGGAGTTTCAGTTTCAGTTTCAGTTTCAGTAGCTCAAGGAGGAGTCACTGCGTTCGGACAAATCGATATACACTACACCGCATCTGCCAAGCAGATGCCTGACCAGCAGCATAACCCAACGCGCTTAAAAGTGGAGATGCCGGGGAGAAAAAGGGTGGAAATGAAGAGGGAAAAGGGGAGGGGACAGAGGGAGAGAGAAAATGGGAGTGGCAAAAAGAATAGAGGGAACAGGTGAGAGGTTAAAGGAAGGAGAGGCAAAAGAAGAAAGGGAAAGAGGGTGAGGAGGGAGGGGGGCA
>NC_134903.1:9166662-9179162 GCF_041734735.1 Babylonia areolata | reverse complement strand
CACACACACACATCTACACACACACACACACACACACACACACACACACACACACACACACACACACGTACAACTAAACACTCACACGCACGTACACGTCACAAAACACGACGGACTGTATGATTTAGTTGTCTGTTTAGTTGTGTGAAGTTATCCTTTCCCGTCAGTTTGCTCATGTTCGTTTATATTCCCAAATCTCTCTGTCTATCTGTCTGTCTGTCTGTCTGTTTGTCGGTCTGTCTGTTTTTCTCTATTTCCGTGTCTCCCTCTGTCTGTCTGTCTCTCTCTCTGTGATCACACACATGCAGGTTTACAGGCAAATATGTGGAGTGATGGCCTAGAGGTAACGCGTCCGCCTAGGAAGTGAGAAAATCTGAGCGTGCTGGTTCGAATCACGGCTCGGCCGCCGATATTTTCTCCCCCTCCACTAGACCTTGAGTGGTGGTCTGGACGCTAGTCATTCGGATGAGACGATAAACCGAGGTCCCGTGTGCAGCATGCACTTAACGCATGTAAAAGAACCCACGGCAACAAGAGGGTTGTTCCTGGCAAAATTCTACAGAAAAATCCACTTCGACAGGGAAAACAAATGAAACTGCACGCAGGAAAAAATACAAAAAAAAAGAAAAAAAAGGGTGGCGCTGTATTATAGCGACGCGCTCTCCCTGGGGACAGCAGCCCGAATTTCTTACAGAGAAATCTGCTGTGATAAAAAGAAAATACAAATACAAAACTATTCCTCAATCACTCTTTCCTTTCCCACCCTTTATCCCTCTTCTTCTCCTTCTTCTTCTTGCTGTTGTTCTGTTTCTTCTTCCTGTTCTTCTTTTTCATCGTCTTCCCTTTCGTATTGTTGTCGTACTTCTTGTTCTTGTTCTTTTTGTTCTTCTTGTTCAATACGTTTCTTGATAATAATAATAATAATAATAATAATAATAATAATAATAATAATCTTCATCATCATCATCATGTACATTTATATAGCGCCCTTTCTCTCTAAGAGCTCAGGGCGCTTCACATGAAAGAAAAAAAAATATTACAAGTTATATAAAACATTCATGACCACTCTTTCTCACACACACCCCACCCCCTCCCCCACTCTACATACATCCAAAGTGAGCTGACATGGGTGGTGTTGGAGAACAAGGAAGCTGAGAGTGCTTATAGATAGGTTTTTTTTTTTAAGATGAATTTTTGTGGTGAGCGAAAAGCAGAAATGGAATCAGATCCACGGATATGATAGTGATATATGTATCCAAAATATCCATGACTGTATCCATACACATTTTGAAACTCAACAGAGTTTAACCTCCTTCTCCTTCTCCATATTTCTCTTCCTTCTCCTCCCCCTCTTCCCCTGTTTCTTCTTTTTCTTCTTGATGTTTCCAACTTCTGCAATATTTGTATTTGTATTTGTATTTCTTTTTATCGCAACAGATTTCTCTGTGTGAAATTCGGGCTGCTCTCCCCAGGGAGTGCGCGTCGCTACACTACAGCGCCACCCACTTTTTTTGTATATTTTCCTGCGTGCAGTTTTACTTTTTTTTCCTATCGGAGTAGATTTTTCTGCAGAATTTTGCCAGAAACAACCCTTTTGTTGCCGTGTCTTCTTTTACGTGCGCTAAGTGAATGCTGCACACAGGACTTCGGTTTATCGTCTCATCCGAATGACTAGCGTCCAGACCACCACTCAAGGTCTAGTGCAGGGGGAGAAAATATCGGCGGCTGAGCCGTGATTCGAACCAGCGCGCTCAGATTCTCTCACTTCCTAGGCGGACGCGTTACCTCAAGGCCATCACTCCACTAATCACTCCAACTCCTCCAGTGTCACATAAAGCTGAAGAAGACAACACCCCCAACAGTGGTAGTCACCTCTAGAGAGGGGTTGCCCATGAGGTTGAGGAAGATGGTCATGGTGAGGAAGGAAATGCACATCATCCCCATCGGCCACAGCAGCAGGGGCCTCCGTCCAGCCTTCTCCATCAGAGGCACCTGCAGCCACAAACAGCAACAACAACAACCACATCGTTACCACATTGCTATTATACCACATTACTCACACACAGACACAGACACAGGCACAGACACACAGAGACACAGACACAGACACACACACACACACACACACACACACACACACATCAAAACCACGTATAACTGTAGAACTAACATTACCCCACCCCCTTCGCTATTACCAATTGTCCAAAAGCCCTCTTGGCTAAGAGAGTGAGGATGTAGCTTGGGCAGCACACTCTCCAGTATGATCAATTTCCAGTCCGGATAGCCAGGACTACCACATATCCACATCCACATCACTCACATCCTATCAGAACTATCCTGTCAAAACTTGATTGGCCTGCGGCCCCTGTTTGAGACATGGGTGATTGATACGTCTATCTATCTATCTATCTGTCTATCTATCACACACACACGCATCTATCTATCTATCTGTCTAGATATTTATCTATCTAGATATCTATCTATCTATCTATCACACACACACGCATCTATCTATCTATCTATCACACACGCATCTATCTATGTATCTATGTATCTATCAATCACTTACACACACAAAACACACAAGTTTCAAGTTTTAATTATCCTTTCACTCCTATTGGAGTATGGAGGATTACTGCAAAATAATTTTTTCATGCCCAAAACAAACATTTCCAAATACACAACAATGTCACATAAAAGTTGAGAAAACACAAATGTCTTTTAACTCCAAAAGTATAACTAGGCAACATTTGCAAATCTAATCATCTTACTTACAGCTAAAATGACTTTTTTGCCTCCTTTGAGCATATTACAAAAATTAAAAACCGATTTTGGAGACAAATATTTTTTTTAGGAACATATCTGTTTCGTAACTTATCATAATTGGGACATTCCATTATAAAATGAAACTCATCACCAATCACAGACATGTTACAAACCTTACAAAGCCGCACACACATACACGCACACGCATTCACACACACACCACACATCCAGCTATTCCTCCTTCTACTACTACCTCTCTCTCTCTCTCTCTCTCTCTCTCTCTCTCTCTCTCTCTCTCGTTCGTTCGTTCGTTCTCTCTCTCTCGTTTGCTCGCTCACTCTCTTTTATGAATTAACATTTTAAAGAAATACGAACACAGTTGAAGGGAAGCAATCCATGGCTTAGGTCATGCAATTGCACAGTTGTGTCCCTTAGAACCGCGCAATAATTTTTATGTGTAATCTTCGCGAGGAAATTGATAATCTGAGTAAAATAAATGTCAACAGGCATCTCGTGTTTTGCTGTTAATCAGTATCGGTGTTTGTATTTTTTTAAAAATTATTTTAAATATACCTTTCTTTCTTTGCTCTAAGCTTCTTCCCTTCACATTTTTTCTTTTCTCTATTTCCTTTTCTAAGGGTCTAAGAACACATACGCCTCGCCCCCCCCCCCCTCCCTCCTCGCGCCCCCCCCACCCCCCACCCCAACGCCACAACCCCTCTCTTTCTCTCTCTTTCATACACACATATATAAACAAGAAAACACACACACACATATACACTCCCACACACCCCCACACCCATCCCCCTAACCACACTCGTCTCCCCCCCCTCCCCACACATACAACATCCACCCGTCCACCCCCCCCCCCCACCCCCCCCCACACCGCTGCTCTCCCTCCCCAACTGAACCCACACACTACACAGACTCACGGCCACAATGGTTGCCAACACGTTGATAGTCCCCGTGCCCACAATGACGTAAGGGATGGCGCTGTCGGGTACGTTGGCTTGGGCAAAGATGAAGGCAGAATAGGACATCACCTGTTCTTGACATGGAACATGACATGACTGTGGGTAAGTGGGTGGGTGGGTGGGTGGGTGGGTAGGTGGGTGAGTGGGTGGATGGTTGAGTGAAGTTAGTGGAGTTAGTGTTGGGTGGGTGGGTGAGTGAGTGGGTAGGTGGGTGAGTGGGGTAGGTGGGTAGGTGGGTGGGTGGGTAGGTGGGTAGGTGGGTGAGTGAGTGGGTAGGTGGGTGGGTGAGTGGGTAGGTGGGTGGGTGGGTAGGTGGTGTAGGTGGGTGAGTGGGGTAGGTGGGTGAGTGGGTGGGTAGGTGGGTGAGTGGGGTAGGGGGGTGAGTGGGTGGGTAGGTGGGTGAGTGGGTGGGTGGGTGAGTGGTGTAGGTGGGTGAGTGGGGTAGGTGGGTGAGTGGTGTAGGTGGGTGAGTGGGTGAGTGGGTGGGTAGGTGGGTGAGTGGGTGGGTAGGTGGGTGATTGGGTGGGTAGGTGGGTGATTGGGTGGGTAGGTGGGTGATTGGGGTAGGTGGGTGATTGGGGTAGGTGGGTGATTGGGTGGGTAGGTGGGTGATTGGGGTAGGTGAGTGGGTAGGTGGGTAGGAAAGTGGATAGGTGGGTGAGTTGGTGGATAGGTGGGTGAGTGGGTGGATAGGTGGGTGATTGGGGTAGGTGGGTGATTGGGGTAGGTGGGTGAGTGGGTGGGTAGGTGGGTGATTGGGGTAGGTGAGTGCGTGGGTAGGTGGGTGAGTGGGTGGATGGTTGAGTGAAGTTAGTTGAGTTAGTGTTGGATGGGTGGGTGAGTGGGTGAATAGGTGGGTGAGTGAGTGGGTAGGTGGGTGAGTGGGGTAGGTGGGTGAGTGGGTGGGTAGGTGGGTGAGTGGGGTAGGTGGGTGAGTGAGTGGGTAGGTGGGTGAGTGAGTGGGTAGGTGGGTGAGTGAGTGGGTAGGTGGGTGAGTGAGTGGGTAGGTGGGTGAGTGGGGTAGGTGGATGAGTGGGTGGGTAGGTGGGTGAGTGGGGTAGGTGGGTGAGTGGGTGGGTAGGTGGGTGAGTGGGGTAGGGGGGTGAGTGAGTGGGTAGGTGGGTAGGTGGGTGGGTAGATGGGTGTGTGGGTGGATGGCTGAGTGAAGTTAATGGAGTTAGTGTTGGGTGGGTGGGTGAGTGAGTGGGTGGGTGGGTGAGTGAGTGGGTAGGTGGGTGATTGGGGTAGGTGAGTGGGTGGGTAGGTGGGTGAGTGGGTGGATGGTTGAGTGAAGTTAGTTGAGTTAGTGTTGGATGGGTGGGTGAGTGGGTGAATAGGTGGGTGAGTGAGTGGGTAGGTGGGTGAGTGGGGTAGGTGGGTGAGTGGGTGGGTAGGTGGGTGAGTGGGGTAGGTGGGTGAGTGAGTGGGTAGGTGGGTGAGTGGGGTAGGTGGGTGAGTTAGTGGGTAGGTGGGTGAGTGAGTGGGTAGGTGGGTGAGTGGGGTAGGTGGGTGAGTTGGTGGATAGGTGGGTGAGTGGGGTAGGTGGGTGAGTGGGTGGGTAGGTTGGTGAGTGGGGTAGGGGGGTGAGTGAGTGGGTAGGTGGGTAGGTGGGTGGGTAGGTGGGTGAGTGGGTGGATGGCTGAGTGAAGTTAATGGAGTTAGTGTTGGGTGGGTGGGTGAGTGAGTGGGTGGGTGGGTGAGTGAGTGGGTGGATGGCTGAGTGAAGTTAGTGGAGTTAGTGTTGGGTGGGTGGGTGAGTGAGTGGGTAGGTGGGTGAGTGAGTGGGTAGGTGAGTGAAGTTAGTGGAGTTAGTGTTGGGTGGGTGGGTGAGTGAGTGGGCAGGTGGGTGAGTAAGTAGGTAGGTGGGTGGGTGGGTGAGTGAGTGGGCAGGTAGGTGAGTGAGTAGGTAGGTGGGTGGGTGGGTGAGTGAGTGGGAAGGTAGGTGAGTGAGTAGGTAGGTGGGTGGGTGGGTGGGTGGATGAGTGAAGTTAGTGGAGTTAGTGTTGGGTGGATGGGTGAGTGAGTAGGTAAGTGAGTGTGGCTGGACAGGTGAGTGAGTGAGTGAGTGAGCGAATGAGTTGGATTGTGCACAGGTTGCTGAGTCAGTGAGCGAGTGAGTAGGTGAGTGAGTGGCTGAGTGAGTGAGTAAGTGAGTGAGTGAGTGAGTGGATGGATGGATGGGTGATGGCGCTGTTGGGCACATTTGTTTGTATCTGTATATCTTTTTATCACAACAGATTTCTCTGTGTGAAATTCAGGCTGCTCTCCCCAGGGAGAGCGCGTCACTACACTACAGTGCCACCCTTTTTTTTGTACTTTTTCCTGCGTGCAGTTTTATTTGTTTTTCCTATCATAGTGGATTTTTCTATAGAATTTTGCCAGAAACAACCCTTTTGTTGCCGTGGGTTTTTTTTTTTTTTTAAAGTAAATACTGCACACGGGACCTCGGTTTATCGTCTCATCCGAATGACTAGCGTCCAGACCACCACTCAAGGTCTAGTGGAGGGGGAGAAAATATCGGCGACTGAGCCGTGATTCGAACCAGCGCGCTAAGATTCTCTCGCTTCCTAGGCGGACGCGTTACCTCTAGGCCATCACTCCACAATGGCTTGGGTAAAGATAAAAGCGGAGTAGGGACATAACCTGTACGTGATATGGAACGTGCCCGAGTTCAAACCCTGACGAATACTGTATTAGCATATGAGAGACTATCCATTCCGCCACCTTGCTCACAAACAAACACAAACGCAGCAGACTCACGGTATTGAATCCAGCACCAACTATTTCAGAAATGATACTCTCTGTTCATAGGCATCGGTTCGTGTCAAAACAACACAATGGATCTGTTCACATTATTATTATTATTATTAATTAATTAATTTTAAAAAAAATATATATTATTATTATTATTTAGTTATTTAGTTATATATTTATTTATTTATTATATTGTTGTTGTTTTGTTCGCTTATAGTTGACTTCATCACGTTTTTGCGTCTTATGCATATCATTATTATTAGTAGTAGTTCTTTTATATGTTTTTTTTTTGTTTTGTTTTTTCTCAAGGCCTGACTAAGCGCGTTGGGTTACGCTGCTGGTCAGGCATCTGCTTGGCAGATGTGGTGTAGCATATATGGATTTGTCCGAACGCAGTGACGCCTCCTTGAGCTACTGAAACTGAAACTCACATCAAACCCGGCCAGGTGGCACAGGTAAGGCCATTGTCCTGCTTGTGTCTGAACCCCCTTCGTGTGTATACACAAGCAGAAGATCAAATACGCACGTTAAAGATCCTGTAATCCATATCAGCGTTCAGTGGTTTATGGAAACAATAACATACCCAGCTTACACCCCCCCGGCCCCCCTAAAAGGGGAGTATGGCTGCCTACATGGCTACGGTCATACACATAAAAGCCCACTCGTGTACGTGGGAGCTGCAGCCCATGAACACAGATGTTATAGTGTGCCTCCTTCCACCCTTCCGCACCCCCCCCCCACTCCCTAGTAGGCTTCTTTGGTCAGCGAGCCTGTGCTCACCCCCGCCCCAGCTGTAGGAACACGTGCAGTTATGCGATGTCTGCTGCAATCTCCGAGCAGGAATAGATGTCGGCGTGTTCGAAAAACGGAAATGGGGATGGATAGGCCATACACTACGCAAGCCTGCAACAAACATCACAAGACAGGCTCTTGATTGGAACCCACAGGGGAAAAGGAAAGTTGGCCGTCCGAAGCAGACCTGGCGGAGAAGCACTGAGGCAGAGACAAGGGCGGCCGGAATGACGTGGGCCGAACTGAAGAGGACCAGCCAGAGCCGGGTGCGTTGGAAGAGTGTTGTTGCGGCCCTATGTTCCCCACGGAATCAAGAGGAAAAAGTCAAAGTCAAGTCAAGTGTTCGAAAAATGCTGGTGTCTGCATGTCGGAACATCCCAGTAAGGCGGTCTGTGTTTCAAGTGTGCCCCCCTTCCCTCTCCCCTCTCTTTGTGACGCAGTATGTTGAACTTGTTGTCACAGGATGTGTGTTTTCAAGTGAGCAAATCAGATCAATCTGTTGAAGTGGACAAATCAGGATGGGTCAATGAATCTGTCAGTCATTCACATAGCGTCACTAAGACAAGCAAAGATTGGTTACTTCAGTTCACCTAGTTGGGAGTAAGTGTTGTAGCTTGCATTAGTATGCACAGTATGCTGTGGGAAAGGAGTAAAACCAGTCAGCAAAGCCAGTTCTTAGCTGTCTCCCAGAAGAATTGAACACTGATACAGGCTGACTGACTGATTGGTGATGTGAAGTGCAAGGAAATCCCTGTTGGGCTGTGTGCTGCTTGTAGATGCTACTTTAGGTGAAAGGTGAACTTTTAACTGTGTGCTGCTTTAGGTGTAGGGTGAACTTTTTACTGTGTGCTGCTTGTAGGAAGTACTTAAAGTAGGCAGGGTGTGCTGCTTTATGTAGGGCTGTGTGTTGCTTTTGCTAAGTAGGGTGAACTGCTTAGTGTGTGTGCTGATTTCCCATGTATACTGTAAAAGTTAACACCATATAAAAACCACTCCATGTGGCCCTGCTATTGATGTGAGGAGACAGTGTGAGTGTATGCAACATCATAATTGATCCATCATCCCTCTCTCTTGGAATCGAACCACACTTTCCAAACAGTAGTTTCTACACAGAAGAAGAAGAAGAAGCCATTGTTTTATCAGTGGGAAACTGGCTGCAGCAATCAAGCTCTGTTACAGTGTGAAGATGGTCTTATCAAAATGACCCGTTGATGTCGACAAAAGTCGCCTATGGCGGTGCATTTTCCAGTCACCTTAAGTTAGCTATGGCGGTGAATGAGCTTCCGGTGTTTTTTTGTGTTTTTGTTGTTGTTGATTTTTCTGCCACATTTTTTTCCTCCAACAGACACAGCAACTCACGGCCTTGCTTACAGACCACTGCAGCTGTCAAACTTTGTTACAATGTGAAAAATGGCCTTATCAATATGACCCCTCGATGTCCGCAAAGGTCGCCTATGGTGGTGCACTGTCTAGTCACCTTAAGTCGGCTATGGCGGTACACTGTCTAGTCACCTTAATTAAGTCTAGTCACCTTAAGGTGACTAGACAGTGCACCGCCATATTTGTATTTATATTTGTATTTATATTTGTATTTCTTTTTATCACAACAGATTTCTCTGTGTGAAATTCGGGCTGCTCTCCCCAGGGAGAGCGCGTCGCCATACTACAGCGCCACCCATTTTTTAAAAATTTTTTCCTGTGTGCAGTTTTATTTGTTTTTCCTATCGAAGTGGATTTTTCTACAGAATTTTGCCAGGAACAACCCTTTTGTTGCCGTGGGTTCTTTTACGTGCGATAAGTGCATGCTGCACACGGGACCTCGGTTTATCGTCTCATCCGAATGACTAGCGTCCAGACTACCACTCAAGGTCTAGTGGAGGGGGAGAAAATATCGGCGGCTGAGCCGTGATTCGAACCAGCGCGCACAGATTCTCTCGCTTCCTAGGCGGACGCGTTACCTCTAGGCCATCACTCCACACTCCGACTTAAGTCGGCTATGGCGGTACACTGTCTAGTCATCTAAACTCGCCTATGGCGGTGAAAAAGCTTTTGGGTTTTTTTTTTCTGCTACATTGCGAACAGACAAACACAGCAACTCACGGCATTGATTCAAGACTCCTTTTTTTTCTGCCACGTTGCTCCGACAAACACACCAACTCACATAATTGATTTCAGACCACTAGCTACTTTTTTCTGCCATATTGCTTCGACAGACACAAACACAGCAACTCACGGCATTGATTTCAGAAAACTAGCTCCTTTTTTCTGCCCCCTTGCTCACAGACAAACACAGCAACTCACAGCACTGATTCCAGACTCCTTTTTTTTCTTCCACATTGCTCCGACAAACACACCAACTCACGGAATTGATTTCAGACCACTAGCTACTTTTTTTTTTCTGCCATATTACTCCGACAGACACAAACACAGCAACTCACGGCATTGATTTCAGACAACTAGCTCCTTTTTTCTGCCCCCTTGCTCACAGACAAACACAGCAACTCACAGCACTGATTCCAGACTCCTTTTTTTTTTCTTCCACATTGCTCCGACAAACACACCAACTCACATAATTGATTTCAGACCACTAGCTACTTTTTTTTCTGCCATATTGCTTCGATAGACACAAA
This sequence comes from Babylonia areolata, assembly GCF_041734735.1. Taxonomy (NCBI): domain Eukaryota; kingdom Metazoa; phylum Mollusca; class Gastropoda; order Neogastropoda; family Buccinidae; genus Babylonia; species Babylonia areolata. The sequence goes on along the minus strand of NC_134903.1, from coordinate 9,169,246 downwards.
CACAGCAACTCACGGCACTGATTCCAGACTCCTTTTTTTCTTCCACATTGCTCCGACAAATACACCAACTCACGGAATTGATTTCAGACCACTAGCTACTTTTTTTGTTCTGCCATATTGCTCCGACAGACACAAACACAGCAACTCACGGCATTGATTTCAGACAACTAGCTCCTTTTTTCTGCCCCCTTGCTCACAGACAAACACAGCAACTCACAGCACTGATTCCAGACTCCTTTTTTTTCTTCCACATTGCTCCGACAAACACAGCAACTCACGGCATTGATTCAAGACTAATAGCTCCTTTTTTTTCTGACACGTTGCTCCGACAAACACAGCAACTCGCGGAATTGATTTCAGACAACTAGCTCCTTTTTTCTGCCCCCTTGCTCACAGACAAACACAGCAACTCACAGCACTGATTCCAGACTCCTTTTTTTCTTCCACATTGCTCCGACAAACACACCAACTCACATAATTGATTTCAGACCACTAGCTACTTTTTTTTCTGCCATATTGCTCCGACAGACACAAACACAGCAACTCACGGCATTGATTTCAGACAACTAGCTCCTTTTTTCTGCCCCCTTGCTCACAGACGAACACAGCAACTCACAGCACTGATTCCAGACTCCTTTTTTTTCTTCCACATTGCTCCGACAAACACACCAACTCACGGAATTGATTTCAGACCACTAGCTACTTTTTTTTTTCTGCCATAATTATTACTCCGACAGACACAAACACAACAACTCACGGCATTGATTTCAGACAACTAGCTCCTTTTTTCTGCCCCCTTGCTCACAGACAAACACAGCAACTCACAGCACTGATTCCAGACTCCTTTTTTTCTTCCACATTGCTCCGACAAACACACCAACTCACGGAATTGATTTCAGACCACTAGCTACTTTTGTTTTCTGCCATATTACTCCGACAGACACAAACACAGCAACTCACGGCATTGATTCCAGACCACTGCTGCGTGGTCTGCAGAACGCAGGCGATGACGACGGAGAGGCGCAGAGAAGGGGAGGTCACCAGCTGCTTCAGGGTGAAGTTGGTCACGCCCATCGACTTCCGGCCCTCCACGCGCATCTCTTCGATCTCCTCTTCCACGTAGCTAGTGCCGCGGAGTCGCTCCATGGCTGTGGGAGAGAGAGAGAGAGGGGGGGGGGAGGTGAGAGAGAGGGAGAGATAAAGAGAGAGGGAGAGAGAGAGAGACGCTTTGACGCTTTGACATTTTTATTGTCATTACCTGTAATGGTCTATTGACAAGGGGGTGACGGGGATTAATTCTTAAATCCTCTTAAATGCAAAGCAACATTCTGCTTAACAGCATTTCATCACCAAACAAACAAACAAACAAAATCTCTAAATATAACTCTCTCACGATACATTAAGCAAGCGGAACACACACACACACACACACACACAAAGAAACTAATCAATCAAACTCGACCACCCATTCTAGGAGTGAAATAGTTCAATATATCAATTATCTACCTTACCAAATTAACATAAGAAAATAAAATTTACATATGGATATCCTCCTCATTTACTCTGGTGTGTTCTGATCATAGTGATTATGCCTTATTTTTTGTGCTTCTGAGATAAATTTAGCTACTGACTGTATGATATATTCATCATCAGACGATAAAACAGAAAAAACATCATGTCTTTTAGCTAGATGAGATGAAAAAAATGTACATTTTTCTCTTACTTTATCGTATAATTTACAATGAAACAAAAAATGTTTTTCGTCATCTACACTAGATGCACACAAAGGACATGGCAATTCTGTGGATGCTGCAGGTTGAAACCACAATTTATTTGCATTGAAACCAAATGTCCGTAGCCGAAATCTTGCATAATTTAACCTGTGCCACTTATCTGTGATGACTGTTAGATATTTTTCAGTATGAAATATACTTTTGAATGAGAAAAACCAACTATATTTCTCTTTGCTTTCCATATCTGAATGCCAATTTTGCTTAAAAGAACAAATCAATCTATCTCTAAATTCTGATATAAACTGCTGTTCATTTCCCACTTCCTGATACATCCACACAATTCCAAAACCGTGTTCAGACAAAACCTTTTTTACACTATAAGTCCAGTTTTCCTTTCCTAATTCCATTTGTAACAACATCATCTCGTAAGCCTGTCTGGGTAAACGTGATTGTGGAAGTTTCAATAATTTCAACCAATACTTAATGCATTTTACAAATGTTCTTATATACAAAGGATATCTGCCCGTTTCCCCATATAACATTGTGTTGGATGAATGAATTGGCACATTTAAAAAACGTTTAATTGCATAAGTATGTACTTTTTCCATCTGTGAATTTACCTTTAGTCCCCAAACTTCGGCTGCATATGTAAGTATAGGTTCAATCTGTGTATCGAACATTTTCCAAAACAAACAGTAATCAATAGACTTAAGCTTTTTTAATGAATTCAATATTTCAATAACACCTTTCTTTGCTTTCCTGCAAGATTCTTCCCAAGCATAATTTAAGCTTAATTTTGTTGAGAATATCATTCCCAAATAGAGAGAGAGAGAGAGAGAGAGAGAGAGAGA
>NC_134903.1:9139697-9166562 GCF_041734735.1 Babylonia areolata | reverse complement strand
CCCAAACAACAAAATTTGGACATAAGAGAAAACCCACTGATAAGTTTTCCTTTGGATTTGTTTTCAAGGACAAATTATTTGGAATACATCTTCTCATCAGATTATAGGATTTGCTGTAATCACATACTTCCTGAACAAACAAGCTTAAAGTGTGTCGCAGCTCCAGTTGTATTCCCTTCGTGCCAGACATTGATTCCATCAAAACTGCACACGTATCTCTTCTGGATTCTGTGTGTTGTTTCTGTTGTGGGCAGTCTGGTTTGCCTTCTGTCTTCATTCACTGTCACAGAACTGTTTGGAACGAATTTTCTTATGGCACTTGCCCATCTAAACTTTGCTGATATATGTGTGGGACTTCATGTTGGCATTGTCTTGGTAGCAAGTAACATATTTGATGGAAAATATATCCTGTTTGAAAAGACATGGCTGGAAAGCGTAACATGTAAAGTGAATGGTTTCATTTTCTTTTTGTCCACTGAAGTCTCCGTTTTTATCATCTTGATAATCAGTCTGAATCACATGATCATTCTTTATTTCCCAAATAATGTGTTGGCATTCAATAAGTGTGTGATGACTTCGACATGTGTGATAGTTTGGTTTGTTGGAATGTCCTTGTCTATCATACCGTTTCTTCCAGGACTGTCACACTGGGGCCTCTCTGGTCAGTCTGGTCTATGTCGTCTGGCTTTATTTCAACATTACAGGTCTAACCACGAGTTTAGGTGGTTCAGTGTTACTGCAGTAACCAATTTCATCGTAAGCATAATGACTGCGGCTGTCCAAATGGTCACTGGCAAACTTACACCAAAATGCAGAATTGTACTTGACCCAGCAAAGAGATCAGTTTATACCTCAGTCCACCTGATGAGAAAAGTGGCCGCAATGACTGCAGTTTGCTGGTTTTCATTTGGCCTGGTCACGGTGATATCAGCAGGCGGTGTCACTGTATCAGACAAGATCCATGGTACCCTGGTTGTGTTCATGTCACCTCTCAGTGCTGCCCTCAACCCACTGTTTTACATGTGGACTGTAGTCACACAGCGACGAGGGAAAGCACAAGAAGAAAAATTGCTAAAAGTGTTAAAAGTGCGACTGGAACAGTCTACAAAAAAAGGTTTTAAGTAAATGAAAATACATACCCATTGGTCAATCAAGGCCGTTTGATTAATCAGCATACCAAGTATCTATCATATATTTACATATATACATGAGTTACTCAATCACTGTTTTTTTCCTCACACACTCCATGGGTTCCTCATTCTTGTTTTAGGTGCTTCCGATACGTTGATAAAACAAGTTGCTGTGGAGACGCTGCCAGACTTCCCAATTTTATCCTCTGTTCCAGAGCAGCAAGAATTAAACGTGAGTTTGTTTTTAATGAGGTGTGACAATTATAACATTATAGTAATTTGTGTTAGGGCGCGTGTACGTGAGTGAGTGTGTGTGTGTGTGTGTGTGTGTGAGCGAGAGAGAGAGTGTGTGTGTGTATGTGTGTGTATGTGAGAGAGAGAGAGGGAGAAAGAGAGAGAGTGTGAGAGAGAGAGAGAGTGTGTGTGTGTGTGTGTGTGAGAGAGAGAGAGAGAGAGAGAGAGAGAGAGAGAGAGAGTGAGAGAGCGAGAGAGAGAGCGCGCGTGCGTGCGTGCTTGCGTGCGTGCGTGCGTGTGTGTGTGTTAAAGGGTGGAAAAACTCTGTTTCTCCATAGGCCGTAGTGATATCAAAGACCAGAGAACAGTTGGTAATGAGTTGATTTGTTGATTCATATTGAGTGAAAGTGTGCTGCTTTGTTTGTGTGTCACACGATGACCTGTCCTCATCCATGATGGTCAACTTCAACATATGCAAGAAAACCCGTGGCCAAAAGGATGCAGTGACGTCACATCACATGCACGTGCACACTTGTACTGTGTTCTGGATTTGTGTCATTGATGTTTGCTGTTGTCAGCTTTTACTCTCTCTCTCTCTCTCTCTCTCTGACACGCACGCACGCACACACACACACACACACACACACACACACTGCTACCTTCCTCCCCACCCCAATCTCTAACAGATCACACAGTTCATGTTTAATCTGTTCATGGCTGAGGGCATTTTCATTTCTCTGTCAATAGCTCAGTAAGCCAGTAAGAGAAATCTTTATAGTGACGTTTGCTGACAAAAATGACGTCAGGAGGTTATGACGTCAATCCAAAGAGTGACCGCCTCATTGTAACAGAACAGCTAGCTTGTATCATCCAATGGCGGTGGGGTGGGGTGGGGTGGTGGGTTGTTGTTGTTGTTATTGTTGTTGTTTTCAGCAGTAAGTCAGTTCATATTTGTCTTTCTGTACCAAAGAGAATCTTTGAGATTGCGTTTCAAGAAAGTTTATTGCATTCAGTAATAACTTCTCTCTCTTTCTCTCTCAATTTTCAGCACACATAACGTAGATTTCGTCAATAATCTATGATTAGCTAACTCACACGCATACACAAGAACCCTTTCTTGGATATGATATGATAAACAAACGTATTATCTTCCACATATTCTTACAAAATGCATGGAATAAACATAAAATGATGTAGAAAATGAATGGAAAATGCTTTACAATATAAAAACTGAATCACACACACACACACACACACACACACACACACACAACACGCGCGTTTTAATCAGGACACATTAATGTTAACAACCACCACTATCGTTTCATTACATAAAAAATATTACATAAAACATGACATAAAAACGTACAAGTAATGAAAGTTACAACACTGCTTGAAGCAAAGCAAAACACTGCAAGAGAAATGATGACGTAATACACACGAGACCAGTGCAGAAGAAATAAAATGCACCTGCTTTAGAAAACAACAACAACAACAACCATAATTAACGAACGCACAAATCCGTGTAAGTGAATAACAGACAGCTCCAACCGAAAATAGAAAATCTTCTAAGGCAAATTTTAATGAAATGAGTTAATGAAAACAATGTAAATGGGATGATGATTAGAATCATGTGCATTCCTGTTGTTGTTTACGATGATAACGAAGATGATGATTGTGTTGAGGATAGTGGTGATGATGTAAATGGTGGTGATCACATGCACATACACTCTGCACAAGCGCAAACAACACATAACAAACACATGAAGAAACAGACACACATACACATGAGAAACACACACACATACACACGCACACACACGCACGCGCGCACACAGAGGCACGCACACATACATGCATACATTCAGGATGATGAGGATAAAATTCCAACATTTAGTGACACTTTCGGAACCAAAGATCCATTTCCCATGTGTACCAAGTATCCCCCTTTACGGAATTTTAGTATTCACTATTTCGTCATTTGGCTATATAGTCTTGTTATAGTCAAATACAAATAAAAGTTCGTGTTTTGGCAATTCAGCCATTGTTGCATACGGTAAAACGATTGACTATTTAAAAAAGTAGCGAAAACAATGTAAGCAAGTCAAAATCAAATAATTATGTCAATGCAAGTACATTAATGATGTGGGTGTGTGTGGTGGGGGGCGGGGGGAGGGTGGGGGGGGGGGGAGACTGGACTTCACACAGCTCCATGACTTCAAGACACAACGTCCACATGGCTGTAATCAGCAAAACCTGTTAACAACTCACCAGCGACATACTATTCCAGCAATGACAAACTGTTACGCACAGCATTATTTGTATTTGTATTTCTTTTGATCACAACAGATTTCTCTGTGTGAAATTCGGGCCGCTCTCCCCAGGAGAGCGCGTCGGTATATTACAGCGCCACACATTTTTTGTTGTATTTTTTCCTGTGTGCAGTTTTATTTGTTTTTCCTATCAAAGTGGATTTTTCTACATAATTTTGCCAGGAACAACCTTTTGTTGCTGTGGGTTCTTTTACGTGCGCTAAGTGCATGCTGCGCACGGGAACTCGGTTTATCGTCTTATCCGAATGACTAGCGTCCAGACCACCACTCAAGGTCTTGTGAAGGGGGAGAAAATATCCGCGGCTATGCTGTGATTCGAACTGCGCGCTCAGATTCTCTCACTTCATAGCCCATCACTCCACACGATTATGGTACATTTTCAGAAGAAACGGAAATCATAAGTAAATCATTCTTATGAAATGATTAAAGAAAAAAAGGTCAAGCGAGAACACCAAACATATACAGTGTCACACTCGGTCTGATACACGAAAGAAATGAGAGACTCATGGACAAGATGAATTATCCACCCTGAATGCCTTCCTTGCTGTTGCCAACAGAATTGATGGCTTGGGTGAACAAAACCATCACGAATGAATTATTCCCCCTGAAGGCCTTCCTATCTTTGCCATCAGAACTGATGGCTTGGCTGAACAAAACCATCACGCTATATTAGATTAACGTATAATTTTTTTTTTTTTTTTTTTTTCTGCAAAGGTTTCAAATAAATTGAATAATAGACTATCTGAATGTCGAAACCAAACCGAATGACATTCGCAGCGATAAATTTTGAATACAGACCATATTCATTTCAGCGTAAATTAAAACCAAAAAGTGAATAGTTCTGATTTAAAAAAACACACCAAACAAACAAACAAAAACAAAACAAAACAAAACAAAAAAAAAGAAAAAGAACATGAACCCCCCCCCCCCCCCAAAAAAAAAAAAAAAAAAAAAGAATGAAAAAGAACATGAAAAAAAACCAACAAACAAAAAAAAACAAAAAAAAAAAAAAGAAAGAAGAAGAAAAAAAAAAAAAAAAAAAAAAAAACCTCAGCACGCTTATCTCCCTTCTATCTTCTCTTTCTTCCGGTTCATTCACACAGTTTTCGCGACCTCCGTTGGACTTCCGTTCAGAAAAAAAAGAACCATCCTCACCACGTACGCCTGTTGTATTATCAATACTGTTCTCCACCAACCAGACACCAAACTGTCCCCAGTCGTACCACTCAACCATGTCATCTTCTGTCATCCATTTTGCACACCGTTCAAGCCACACTGCTGTGTATTTAAACTTCTTGTTTTTCATGGACTAATTCAAACAAGGAAACATTTCCCACTATATCAGGAAATAGATCATCAGTTTAGACAGTTCAATGGAATCATCAACACTATGGTATCATTCTCGCACCTCACATCATTAACACTCTTCGCGCTGCATCATTTCCGCTCGTAAACAGTCGCGCAATTGTATCAGCAAGTGACAGAGAGAGAGAGAGAGAGAGAGAGAGAGAGAGAGAGAGAGAGAGAGAGAGAGAGAGAGAGACAGACAGACAGACAGACAGACAGACAGGGAGAACTCAGAACTCAAAACTCTTTTATTCCAGGATTAAGATTTTGGGTATGGCCCATTCTTCCAATCTGTCCTTGCTAATCTACATCAGTTACAATAGCACATATATATTTAATGAAAAGGGGAGAAAGAGAAAATTAAAAAAAGAGAGAGAGAGGAATATATATATATATATATATATATATATGTATATATGTGTGTGTGTGTGTGTGTGTGTGTCTGTGTGTGTGTGTGTGTGTGTGTGTGTGTGTTTGCCGACATTGTTATTGTTGTTTCATTGTTGCTGTCGTCCTTGTATATGTGTCTCAAAAATCATTTATGGAACTCATGAACACATTTTGTTGTTGTTGTTGTTGTTGTTGTTTGACTGATCGTTCTCCCATAATTTGAAATGGAAAAAAAAAATCCTCATGGAACCATACACGAGAAGATTTCCTTCGTCTAGTTAGTACCGCTGACTCCAAACCATTGTTTCCCTTCACTTAGATGAGCTACCAGCCGAGATTTACTGGATTCTCTTAGCCCCCCCAGTCCCCACACCCCTCTTTCTCAAGTCAGGTCTGTAGGGAGTGTGCATGTGGGCTTTCTGTTAAAGTGTTTTTAAACTCGCCTCCTTCTGCACGCTTCTGTTAGTCATGGTTAAATGGTTAAATACCCCGCGGCGGGGATGTAGCGATGAGGCTGATTTACACCCGGCTGTCTCTGCCCTCTTGTTATCTATTGGTTCTACCAAACTGATGGGTGAAAGATGTCAATCTGTGCTATATTTTAGCCATTAGCCTCTTCTTGTACCTAGCTGTTATATCTAGGTTCTCAACAAGCACCAAGCTGAATGAAGTGGGGGAGGGTGGGGGCGGGGGTTAGTTATAATATTAGCCTGTCTCTCTCTCCACACTAGTGTTTTCTACAGATTCTCCTGCACTGATTTGTATGGAGAGAGAGAGAGAGAGAGAGAGAGAGAGAGAGAGAGAGAGAGAGAGAGAGAGAGAGAGAGAGAGAGAGAGAGAGAGTGTGTGTGTGTGTGTGTGTGTGGTGGGGGGATTGGGTTGTACTGATCTACCTCTGTATATACTGCTGTTGTTACGGTACTCCTGTACAGACATAAAGGTTGTGACGGGTGTGTATATGTGTGTGTGTGTGTGTGTGTGTGTGTGTGTGTGTGTGTGTGTGTGTGTGCGTGTGTGTCGGAGTGGGGGGTGGGTGGAGGGGTTATAATATAATTGCCTCCCTTTCTACATACACAGTCGTTATCTTTTGGTACTGCTACACTTGATCAAAACGATACGGAGTAACGCTGACTGGCCTCCCTATACACATGTGCATTCACAATTGTTATCTATAGGTACTCATGTCTTTATCATAAGAGGGGAGGTTTGGAGGCGTGGGGGACGCTGACTAGCCATAATTACTCCTGCACTTTATCAAAATAGAGGAGGGTGTTGGGCGGGGAGGGTGGGGCGTGTGGGTTGGAACGTAGGCTGACTAGCCTCCACTCTACATAGCTACTGGTCGCTCATGGGGATAGCTTCCCCAGCCCCAGTGGAGCCATTGCGGGCACCTGAACGTCTTCGGACGGAGATGGTGTTGGCAATCTGGTCGAACGTCTTGCTCTTGGTCTCGGGCACCAGGAAGAAGATGAAGACGATGGCTGCGGCCAGGATAACGGAGAACACGATGTACGTGTACTCTTGGAGACCGTCCTGCACGTTGCACACAGCATGTAGAGATACACAAACACATAGACTTGGATAGATACACACACAGAATCACAGACACAGAGAGAGACACACACAGACACAGACACGCTGGCACACACACACACACACACACACACACACACACACACACACACACACACACACACACACACACACTGTGGTTCGTCCGTCGGGATCGACGAGGACCATCTAGTCATCTTGGAGGTGGGTGGGTTGGGCTCTGTGGGTGCGCAAATGACTGGACAGGCCAATCCGCGCCCGGAAGGTTCTGACGCAGTGTGGACAGGGGATGGTGGCAGCTGTCGGGGATTTGCTGGCACTGCTTTTCCTGGCCTGTTTGCGTTGCTCTGCTGCAGCGATTCTGTTGGCCTCACAGGATTTGGCGCCTTTGTGGACAGCTGAACGCCACTTTGGTCTGTCCATTGCATTCAGCTCCCATGTGTCGTGGCTGATGTTGAAGGCCTTCAGAGAAGCTTTCAGAGTGTCTTTGAAGCGCTTCTTTTGGCCTCCATGGGAGCGCTTGCCATGTTGGAGTTCGCCGTACAGCAGTTTCTTGGGGAGCCGGTGGTCAGGCAAGCGAACTACATGGCCTGCCCAGCGCAGCTGGGCCTGCATCAAGATGGTGTAGATGCTGGCCATGTTTGCACGAGTGAGCACCTCTGTGTCAGGGATCTTCTCTTGCCACTTTATGCCGAGAAGTTTTCTGAGGCTGGTGGTGTGGAAGTGGTTCAGCTTTTTGGCGTGGCGTTTGTAGACCGTCCATGATTCACATCCATAGAGCAGTGTGGTGAGAACTATGGCCTTGTATACTTTGAGCTTCGTCTCCAGGGTGATGCCTCTCCTGTTCCAAACGTTCTTATGGAGTCTGCCGAAGGCAGCGCTGGCTTTGGCGAGTCTGGCATTCACCTCGTCGTCGATGACAACTGTGCGAGAGAGTGTACTGCCCAGGTATGTAAACTTGTCCACCGCGTTCAGTCGTTGCCCGTTGATGAAGATGTTTGGTTCAACATAAGGCTTTCCTGAAGCTGGCTGGTGCATCACCTCAGTCTTCTTTGTGCTGATTGTGAGGCCAAAGTTGTCACAGGTAGCAGAGAACTTGTCGACACTGTGTTGCATGTCAGCTTCGGAGGCAGCGTTGAGAGCGCAGTCATCAGCAAACAGGAAGTCGTTGACGGTGTCTGTCCCCACCTTGGTTTTTGCTTGAAGCTTCCTGAAGTTGAAGTGAGCCATCTGTGCGGTACCTGATGTCAATGCCTACGTCAGCGTCTCTGAAGGCATATGTCAGCATGACTGAAAACATGAGACTGAACAGGGTGGGGGCAAGAACACACCCTTGCTTGACTCCGTTGGAGACAGGGAATGGTTCTGAAGTCTCTCCATTGTCTTGGACTCGGGACAGCATCCCATCGTGTAGTTGCCGTAATGATGGTGATGAACTTTCTGGGACATCCTTACTTCGCCATGATTCTCCAAAGGCCATCTCTGCTAACAGTATCGAAGGCCTTGGTCAGATCGACATAGGCGGAGTAAAGGTCGGCGTTCTGTTCCTGACACTTCTCCTGGAGCTGCCTGGCAGCAAACACCATGTCGATAGTCTCGCGTTCTTTCCGGAAGCCACACTGGCTCTCTGGTAGGAGACCTTACTCAAGGTGCGCTATGAGACGGTTGAGTAGCACTCTGGCCAGAGTCTTGCCTGCAACGGACAGCAGGGATATTCCACGATGGTTGTCACAGGCCTGACGGTTTCCTTTGCGCTTGTACAGGTGTATGATGGAAGCGTCTTTGAAGTCCTGTGGAACTGCCTCATGCTGCCAGATGAGCTGGAACAGCTGATGAACTTCTCAGTCAGCGCCATACCACCTTCTTTGTAGACCTCAGCTGGAATTGAGTCTGAGCCAGGGGCTTTGCCATTGGATAGCAGACGGATAGCTTTCTGGGTCTCCTCCAAAGTTGGAATGGCATCCAACGACTCACTGACTGGCACCTGGGGGAGTCGGTCGATGGCTTCATCATTGATGGTGGAAGGGCGGTTCAGTGCGCTGTCAAAGTGTTCAGCCCATCTCTCAAGGATCCCGTCCTTGTCAGTGATCAGGGTAGAACCATCAGCACTGAGGAGTGGAGCAGATCTGGAGGTGGCGGGACCGTAGACTTCTTTCAGGCCGTTATAGAAGTTCTTCATGTCATTCCTGTCTGCAAAGCCCTGGATCTTATCAGCTTTGTTGCTCAACCAGGAATCCTGCATCTGCCGCAGCTTCAGCTGGATGGTGCTGCGGCGCTCTTCAGTATGTCTTTATTTGACTGTGACTTGGGATCTTCAATGTGGGCTCTGTAGGCTTGGCGTTTGTCTTCTAGCAGCTGCTTTATCTCAGTGCAGTTCTCATCAAACCAGTCTTTGTGCTTCCTGACAGAAGGCCCCAGGCACTCCATGGCAGTGTTGTACACCGTCTCATGCAGTGCACCCCATGCTGCCTCCACATTCTGGTTGTCCAGCACAGTGTACTCAAGGCGTTCCTCCAGGGTGTCAGCAAAACTCTGCTTGATGTTGCCTAGCTCCAGCTTGTTGACATTCAGGCGTTTGGGTGCTGTCATGCCCTGAAGCCGTCTCTTGGGCTGGATGCGGAGGTTGAGCTTGGAGACGATAAGGCGGTGGTCTGTTCAGCACTTGGCGCCGCACATAGCCCTCGTGACTCGTACGTCCTGCCTGTCCCTCTTCCTGACGATGACAAAGTCGATGAGATGCCAATGCCCAGAGCGAGGATGCATCCATGACGTCCTATTACGAGTAGGGAGGCAGAAGATGGTGTTTGTGATAAGAAGGTCGTGCTCGGCACATGTCTGGAGAAGTAGTTGACCATTGCTGTTACAGTTACCAACCCCATGCTTCCCAATCACGCCTTTCCAGGAGATGCTGTCGCAACCAACTCTCGCGTTAAAGTCACCAAGAATGATGAGCTTGTCTGTGTTGAGAACAGAGGTGATGACAGTGTTCAGGTCCTCGTAGAACTTGTCCTTGATCTCATCCGGGTTGGTCATGGTGGGCGCGTAGGCACTGACAATGGTGGTAAACTTCTTCCCGTTGCATATAGGGAGTTTCATCGTCATCAGGCGATCGTTCACTCCTTTCGGGGGACCAGCCAGCTTGCCAACGAGGGTTGTCTTCACTGCAAAGCCAACTCCAGCCTCACGTCTCTCCTCAGGTCCACGACCACTCCAAAAGAAGGTGTAGCCTGCGCCTCGCTCACAGAGTTCGCCTTTCTTCTGCCAGTCTGGTCTCACTTAAGGCAGTGATGTCGATGTTGTACCTTGCTAATTCACTCGCAATGAGTGCTGTGCATCTGTGGTCTGGCTGAGTCACCTCTGTCCAGAAGCGTACGCACGTTCCATGTGGCAATGGTCAATGGGGGTTCCTTGTTTTTTTCTTTCTTTCCTTTGTGTGTCGACCGCTTGAGTAGGGTCCCCGTCAGCCGCGGTATGCTCACTAGGGTTGTGTGGAGCAGGCAATGCTTAGGGCACCTTTTCTAGCCCCTTCCTCATGCCATGGAGGTGAGCAGTGCTGTCCTGAAGAGGGCTGCTCAGTCGCTCAGGGGGCTGCCGATCTCCACCGCTGCTCCAGTCGGTGAAAAACGACCCTATGGCCTGAGCCGCCTGTGTGCAGGTCCGCGGCTACGACTGCCAGTGTACCCACACCTGTCGCTTCGTCGCTCGCCTGTCGCCACAGGGATTGGGGAAAATGATGGTATGGGATGAAGGATGACTGATGACGTGCGCGATGACTGTTTATAGTGAGGAGAAGTTGCGCACCGTCGACCTCACTCTCTTGTCCGAGACCGTCTGTATCCAGTGGCAAGACGAAGTCAAGACGACTGGAGATGGAAACGGATGCAGTGGATGACCAGAATGTCCTATGTGCCTCATCCTGCCCTCAGCACTCCACAGTGCTCTGCTGCAACCGCTTTCCTCTCCGTTGAACCATGAAGGTTTCTTCCGCAGCGTCCGCCGGATCCAGTCTTCACATGCTTGGGTAGACAAGCCCTAACTCACCGAGGGTTTGAGACCCGTCGGCTACCCTCACCTAGTTTAGCCAGCCTGTCAAAGCCGTTGCCCGGGGCTTGGGCGCTGCTGCATGCTAGCAGCTTCTTGGACCCAGAGCATGGTGCCGGTGGGGACCAACAGAGGACGAACCACTCCCGGAAGAGCGTGACAAGCCCCCCCCCCCCCCCCCCACCCCCTCTAGAGGTACTACCCCTCCCGTGTACCCCCTAACCAACACACACACACACACACACACACACACACACACACACACACACACAAACTCACTCACTCACTCACTCACTGAGACTCGCTCGGAAGAGGGCGGAGGGAGTTTCAGTTTCAGTTTCAGTTTCAGTAGCTCAAGGAGGAGTCACTGCGTTCGGACAAATCGATATACACTACACCGCATCTGCCAAGCAGATGCCTGACCAGCAGCATAACCCAACGCGCTTAAAAGTGGAGATGCCGGGGAGAAAAAGGGTGGAAATGAAGAGGGAAAAGGGGAGGGGACAGAGGGAGAGAGAAAATGGGAGTGGCAAAAAGAATAGAGGGAACAGGTGAGAGGTTAAAGGAAGGAGAGGCAAAAGAAGAAAGGGAAAGAGGGTGAGGAGGGAGGGGGGCAAAGAAGAGAGGGGAGAGAGAAAAGGGAGGGAGGGGAGAGGGAAGAATAGAGAGACTGGAAGAAGACAAGGAGAGAAACGGGAGAGTGAAAAGAGGACAGACAGAATGAAAGTGTGAGCGGGAGAAAGGGAAGACAGAACGGAGGAGAGTGAAAGAATAGGGAGCAGAAAGAGGGAGAGGACATAGGTTAGAGAGGGAAAGGGTGAGAGTGAAAGAATAGGGAGCACAAAGGGGAGAGGACACAGGTTAGAGAGGGAAAGGGGGAGAGTGAAAGAATAGGGAGCAAAAAGGGGGAGAGGACACAGGTTAGAGAGGGAAAGGGTGAGAGTGAAAGAATAGGGAGCAGAAAGGGGAGAGGACACAGGTTAGAGAGGGAAAGGGTGAGAGTGAAAGAATAGGGAGCAGAAAGGGGAGAGGACATAGGTTAGAGAGGGAAAAGGGGAGGGGCAAGAAGAACAATTGTAGAGGGAAAAGTGATGGCCAGGAAAGGGAGAGAGGGAAAAGAAGAGAGCAAAAGGGTGAGAGGGAAAAGAAGAGAGGTGAAGCTTGAGAGAGAAATGGGGAGAGGGAACAGGGACAGAGGGAAAGGTGGAGAGGGAAGAGGGAAAAGGGAGAGAGGGGAAAGGGGGAGAGGGAACAGGGAAGAGGGAAAAAAAGGGAATACCTTCATGAAGGGGAAGATGAGAGACAGGATGAAGTTGCCCATCCAGTTGAACACCAGGAACAGACCCGTGGCGGTAGGGGAAAAGAAGAGAGGGAATAGTGAAAAGGTGAGAGGGAATAGTGAAAAGGGGAGAGGGAACAGGGAAGAGGGAAAAAGGGAGAGGAAAAAGGGAATACCTTCATGAAGGGGAAGATGAGAGACAGGATGAAGTTGCCCATCCAGTTGAAGACCAGCAACAGACTCATGGCGGGCGAGAGGGGAAAAGATGAGAGGGGAGAGGGAAAAGGGAAAAGGGAAAAGTGAAAAGGGGAGAGGGAAGAGGGAAAAGGGGAGAGGGAACAGGGAAGAGGGAAAAAAGGGAATACCTTCATGAAGGGGAAGATGAGAGACAGGATGAAGTTGTCCATCCAGTTGAACACCAGCGACAGACTCATGGCGGGCGAGAGGGGAAAAGAAGAGAGGGAAGAGGGAAAAGGGGAGAGGGAACAGGGAAGAGGGAAAAAAGGGAATACCTTCATGAAGGGGAAGATGAGAGACAGGATGAAGTTGCCCATCCAGTTGAACACCAGGAACAGACTCGTGGCGGTAGGGGAAAAGAAGAGAGGGAAGAAGGAAAAGGGGAGAGGGAAGAGTGAAAAGGGGAGAGGGAAGAGGGAGAAGGGAAGAGGGGAAAGGGGTTACCTTCATGAAGGGGAAGATGAGAGACAGGATGAAGTTGCCCATCCAGTTGAAGACCAGCAACAGACTCATGGCGGGCGAGAGGGGAAAAGATGAGAGGGGAGAGGGAAAAGGGAAAAGGGAAGAGTGAAAAGGGAAGAGGGAAGAGGGAAAAGGGAAGAGGGGAAAGGGGTTACCTTCATGAAGGGGAAGATGAGAGACAGGATGAAGTTGCCCATCCAGTTGAACACCAGCGACAGACTCATGGCGGGCGAGAGGGGAAAAGAAGAGAGGGGAGAGGGAAAAGGTGAGAGGGAACAGGGAAGAGGGAAAAAGGGAGAGGGAAAAGGGAATACCTTCATGAAGGGGAAGATGAGAGACAGGATGAAGTTGCCCATCCAGTTGAAGACCAGCGACAGACTCGTGGCGGGCGAGAGGGGAAAAGAAGAGAGGGGAGAGGGAAAAGGGGAGAGGGAACAGGGAAGAGGGAAAAAAAAAGGAATACCTTCATGAAGGGGAAGATGAGAGACAGGATGAAGTTGCCCATCCAGTTGAACACCAGCGACAGACTCATGGCGGGCGAGAGGGGAAAAGATGAGAGGGGAGAGGGAAAAGGGAAAAGGGAAGAGTGAAAAGGGGAGAGGGAAGAGGGAAAAGGGGAGAGGGAAGAGGGAAAGGGGGAGAGGGAACAGGGAAGAGGGAAAAAAAAGGAATACCTTCATGAAGGGGAAGATGAGAGACAGGATGAAGTTGCCCATCCAGTTGAAGACCAGCGACAGACTCATGGCGGCCGCGCGCGGCTCCTGGCGGAAGATCTCGCTGACCACGATGAAGGGAATGGGACCTGTAAGGGCAATGCCGTCATCATCATCATCGTCATCATCGTCATCATCATCATCGTCATCATCATCATCATCGTCACCATCATCATCATCACCATCTTCATCGTCATCATCATCACCATCATCATCACTACCATCATCATCATTATCATCATCATCATCATCATCATCATCATCATCATCATCATCGTCACCATCATCATCATCACCATCTTCATCGTCATCATCATCATCATCATCATCATCAACAACATCACTACCATCATCGTCATCATCATCATCTTCATCATCATCATCAACATCAACAACAACATCACTATCATCATCATCATCATCATCATCATCATCATCATCATCATCATCACCATCATCATCATCACCATCATCATCGTCGTCGCCATCATCATCATCACCATCATCATCATCATCGTCACCATCACCATCATCATCATCATCATCATCATCAACAACAACATCACTACCATCATCATCATCATCATCATCATCATCATCATCATCATCATCATCATCAACATCACTACCATCATCGTCATCATCATGAATTTCATCGTCGTCATTATTATCAACGTCGTCATAGTCGTCGTCGGTGTCATCCTTCATCGTCATAATCATCACCACATCATCGTCATTATCCTTCTCCTCCTCCTCCTCCTCCCCCCCTCCTCCTCCTCCTCAACATCATCATCATCAACATTTTCATCTCCACCACTACCATCACCATCACTATCATCGTCACCACCATCCTCGTCAGCAGCATCAGCAGCAGCACATTCGAAGTAACTGTTACCATAACCACCGTCGTTTTCAACTCCACCACTAAGCATCATCATCCTCATCATCGTCGTCGTCATCATCATCGTCGTCGTCATCATCATCCTCATCGTTGTCGTCATCATCATTGTCGTCGTCGTCCACATTATCATCATCACCACCACAATCATCACCAACATGCTCGTCATGGTCACAGTCATTGTCCTCGTCGTTGTCTTCTTCATCATCATCATCGTCATCACCATCATCATCATCATCAACATCATCATCATCATCATCACTATCATCATCGTCTTCAACACCATCGCCATCATCATGGTCATGGTCATCATCATCATCATCATCATCATCGTCATCATCATTGCCGTCGTCCTTGTCGTCATCATTATCGTCGTCTTTATTATAATCATCATCAGCAGCAGCAGCATCAAGATCAAAATCACAATCATCATTCTCGTCAAGGATCTTCGTCGTCTTCGTCACCATTAACCATCATCATCATCATCACCAACATCGTCATCATCATTATCACCATCATCGTCATCATCACCTTCACCATTATCACCATCACCATCATCATCATCACCATCACCATCACCATCATCATCATCGTCTTCATCACCATCGCCATCATCATTATCATCATCATCATCATTGTCATGGCATGGTCATGATCGTCGTCATCGTCATCATCATCGTCATCATCACTGCTATCGTCCTTGTCGTCATCATCACAGTCGTCATCATTATCATCATCAGCAGCAGCGACATCAACATCAAAGTTACAATCATCATTCTCGTCAAGGGTCTTCGTTGTCTTCGTCACCATTAACCATCATCATCATCATCATCACCAACATCGTCATCATCATCGTCATCATCAATATCATCATCATCGTCACCATCACCATCATCACCTTCACCATTATCACCATCACCATCATCATCATCGTCTTCATCACCATCGCCACCATCATTATCATCATCATGGTCATGTCATGGTCATGATCGTCGTCATCATCATCATCGTCATCATCAATATCATCATCATCGTCATCATCACCATCATCGTCATCATCAATATCATCATCATCATCACCATCGTCATCATCACCATCATCATCATCATCATCATCATTATCATCATTATCAACATCATGGTCATGGCATGGTCATGATCGTCGTTATCATCATCATCGTCATCATCATTGCTATCGTCCTTGTCGTCATCATTATCATCATCATCAGCAGTAGCATCAACATCAAAATCACAATCATCATTTTCGTCAAGGGTCCTCGTCGACTTCGTCAGCATTAACCATCATCATCATCACCAACATCGTCATCATCATCATCACTAACATCGTCATCATCATCATCACCATCATCGTCACCATCAATATCATCATCATCGTCATCATCACCATCATCACCTTCACCATTATAACCATCGCCATCATCATTATCATCATCATGGTCATGGCATGGTCATGATCGTCGTCATCATCACCATCGTCATCATCACTGCTATCGTCCTTGTCGTCATCATCACAGTCGTCATCATTATCATCATCAGCAGCAGCAGCAACATCAACATCAAAGTCACAATCATCATTCTCGTCAAGGGTCCTTGTCATCTTCGTCATCATTAGCCATCATCAATCACCATCACCACCAACAACATCATCGTCATCATCATCATCATCACCAACGTCATCATCATCACTATCCTCATCATCGTCACCATCATCACCATCATCCACACAGCTCTACAGACCCGGGCCCCCAAGTGGAGAAAGAGGAGACTCTAGTCTCGACGATGACTCACCCAGCCCCAGAGCGAATCCCACGATGTAGGTGTGGGCCACGACGATGCACACGATGGCGAAGGCTGAGGAGTGGGACTGTGTGGCAACACAGTGTTAGAGAGAATGGTCAGTGCTGTGTCCGTCACACACTGGTTATGCTTTCATAGTGCTTTCATAGTATCACACACACACACACATCTACACACACACACACACACACACACACACACACACACACACACACACACATCTACACACACACACACACACACACACACACACACACACACACACACACACACACGTACAACTAAACACTCACACGCACGTACACGTCACAAAACACGACGGACTGTATGATTTAGTTGTCTGTTTAGTTGTGTGAAGTTATCCTTTCCCGTCAGTTTGCTCATGTTCGTTTATATTCCCAAATCTCTCTGTCTATCTGTCTGTCTGTCTGTCTGTTTGTCGGTCTGTCTATTTTTCTCTATTTCCGTGTCTCCCTCTGTCTGTCTGTCTGTCTGTCTCTCTCTCTGTGATCACACACATGCGGGTTTACAGGCAAATATGTGGAGTGATGGCCTAGAGGTAACGCGTCCGCCTAGGAAGTGAGAAAATCTGAGCGCGCTGGTTCGAATCACGGCTCGGCCGCCGATATTTTCTCCCCCCCCCCCTCCACTAGACCTTGAGTGGTGGTCTGGACGCTAGTCATTCGGATGAGACGATAAACCGAGGTCCCGTGTGCAGCATGCACTTAACGCATGTAAAAGAACCCACGGCAACAAGAGGGTTGTTCCTGGCAAAATTCTACAGAAAAATCCACTTCGACAGGGAAAACAAATGAAACTGCACGCAGGAAAAAATACAAAAAAAAAGAAAAAAAAGGGTGGCGCTGTATTATAGCGACGCGCTCTCCCTGGGGACAGCAGCCCGAATTTCTTACAGAGAAATCTGCTGTGATAAAAAGAAAATACAAATACAAAAATATTCTTCACTCACTCTTTCCTTTCCCACCCTTTATCCCTCTTCTTCTCCTTCTTCTTCTTGCTGTTGTTCTGTTTCTTCTTCCTGTTCTTCTTTTTCATCGTCTTCCCTTTCGTATTGTTGTCGTACTTCTTGTTCTTGTTCAATATTTTTCTTGATAATAATAATAATAATAATAATAATAATAATAATAATCATCATCATCATCATCATCATGTACATTTATATAGCGCCCCTTCTCTCTAAGAGCTCAGGGCGCTTCACATGAAAGAAAAAAATATTACAAGTTATATAAAACATTCATGACCACTCTTTCTCACACACACCCCACCCCCTCTCCCACTCTACATACATCCAAAGTGAGCTGACATGGGTGGTGTTGGAGAACAAGGAAGCTGAGAGTGCTTATAGATAGGTTGTTTTTTTTTTAAAGATGAGTTTTAGTGGTGAGCGAAAAGCAGAAACAGTATCAGATGCACGGATATGATAGTGATATATGTATCCGAAATATCCATGACTGTATCCATACACATTTTAAAACTCAACAGAGTTTAACCTCCTCCTCCTCCTCCATATTTCTCTTCCTTCTCCTCCCCCTCTTCCCCTGTTTCTTCTTTTTCTTCTTGATGTTTCCAACTTCTGCAATATTTGTATTTGTATTTCTTTTTATCACAACAGATTTCTCTGTGTGAAATTCGGGCTGCTCTCCCCAGGGAGTGCACGTCGCTACACTACAGCGCCACCCACTTTTTTTGTATATTTTCCTGCGTGCAGTTTTATTTGTTTTTCCTATCGGAGTAGATTTTTCTGCAGAATTTTGCCAGAAACAACCCTTTTGTTGCCGTGTCTTCTTTTACGTGCATGCTGCACACAGGACTTCGGTTTATCGTCTCATCCGAATGACTAGCGTCCAGACCACCACTCAAGGTCTAGTGCAGGGGGAGAAAATATCGGCGGCTGAGCCGTGATTCGAACCAGCGCGCTCAGATTCTCTCACTTCCTAGGCGGACGCGTTACCTCTAAGCCATCACTCCACTAATCACTCCAACTCCTCCAGTGTCACATAAAGCTGAAGAAGACAACACCCCCAGCAGTGGTAGTCACCTCTAGAGAGGGGTTGCCCATGAGGTTGAGGAAGATGGTCATGGTGAGGAAGGAAATGCACATCATCCCCATCGGCCACAGCAGCAGGGGCCTCCGTCCAGCCTTCTCCATCAGAGGCACCTGCAGCCACAAACAACAACAACAACCACATCGTTACCACATTGCTATTATACCACATTACTCACACACAGACACAGACACAGGCACAGACACACAGAGACACAGACACAGACACACACACACACACACACACACACACACACACACACACACACATCAAAACCACGTATAACTGTAGAACTAACATTACCCCACCCCCTTCGCTATTACCAATTGTCCAAAAGCCCTCTTGGCTAAGAGAGTGAGGATGTAGCTTGGGCAGCACACTCTCCAGTATGATCAATTTCCAGTCCGGATAGCCAGGACTACCACATATCCACATCCACATCACTCACATCCTATCAGAACTATCCTGTCAAAACTTGATTGGCCTGCGGCCCCTGTTTGAGACATGGGTGATTGATACGTCTATCTATCTATCTATCTGTCTATCTATCACACACACACGCATCTATCTATCTATCTATCTATCTATCTATGTCTAGATATTTATCTATCTAGATATCTATCTATCTATCTATCACACACACACGCATCTATCTATCTATCTATCTATCTATCACACACGCATCTATCTATGTATCTATGTATCTATCAATCACTTACACACACAAAACACACAAGTTTCAAGTTTTAATTATCCTTTCACTCCTATTGGAGTATGGAGGATTACTGCAAAATAATTTTTTCATGCCCAAAACAAACATTTCCAAATACACAACAATGTCACATAAAAGTTGAGAAAACACAAATGTCTTTTAACTCCAAAAGTATAACTAGGCAACATTTGCAAATCTAATCATCTTACTTACAGCTAAAATGACTTTTGCCTCCTTTGAGCATATTACAAAAATTAAAAACCGATTTTGGAGACAAATATTTTTTTTAGGAACATATCTGTTTCGTAACTTATCATAATTGGGACATTCCATTATAAAATGAAACTCATCACCAATCACAGACATGTTACAAACCTTACAAAGCCGCACACACATACACGCACACGCATTCACACACACACCACACATCCAGCTATTCCTCCTTCTACTACTACCTCTCTCTCTCTCTCTCTCTCTCTCTCTTTCGTTCGTTCTCTCTCTCTCTCGTTTGCTCGCTCACTCTCTTTTATGAATTAACATTTTAAAGAAATACGAACACAGTTGAAGGGAAGCAATCCATGGCTTAGGTCATGCAATTGCACAGTTGTGTCCCTTAGAACCGCGCAATAATTTTTATGTGTAATCTTCGCGAGGAAATTGATAATCTGAGTAAAATAAATGTCAACAGGCATCTCGTGTTTTGCTGTTAATCAGTATCGGTGTTTGTTTGTTTTGTTTGTTTTTTTTTTGTTTATTTAAATATACCTTTCTTTCTCTGCTCTTAGCTTCTTCCCTTCACAACTTTTTTTTTCTTTTCTCTATTCCCTTTTCTAAGGGTCTAAGAACACGTACGTCTCGTCCCCCCCACCCCCCACTCCCCGCCCTCCCCCACCGCCACCACCCCTCTCTTTCTCTCTCTTTCATACACACATATATAAACAAGAAAACACACACACACATATACACTCCCACACCCCCCCACACCCATCCCCCTAACCACACTCGTCTCCCCCCCCCTCCCCACACATACAACATCCACCCGTCCACCCCCCCCCCACCCCCAACCCCCACCGCTGCTCTCCCTCCCCAACTGAACCCACACACTACACAGACTCACGGCCACAATGGTTGCCAACACGTTGATAGTCCCCGTGCCCACAATGACGTAAGGGATGGCGCTGTCGGGTACGTTGGCTTGGGCAAAGATGAAGGCAGAATAGGACATCACCTGTTCTTGACATGGAACATGACATGACTGTGGGTAAGTGGGTGGGTGGGCGGGTGGGTGGGTGAAGGAGTGATTGGATTGGTGGGTAGGTAGGGTGAGTGAGTGGGTAGGTGGGTGAGTGGGTGGATGGTTGAGTGAAGTTAGTGGAGTTAGTGTTGGGTGGGTGGGTGGGTGGGTGGGTAGGTGGGTGAGTGAGTGGGTGGATGGTTGAGTGAAGTTAGTGGAGTTAGTGTTGGGTGGGTGGGTGAGTGAGTGGGTAGGTGGGTGAGTGGGTGGATGGTTGAGTGAAGTTAGTGGAGTTAGTGTTGGGTGGGTGGGTGAGTGAGTGGGTAGGTGGGTGGGCGGGTGGATGAGTGAAGTTAGTGGAGTTAGTGTTGGATGGATGGGTGAGTGAGTGAGTGAGTGGGTAGGTGGGTGGGTGGGTGGATGAGTGAAGTTAGTGGAGTTAGTGTTGGGTGGATGGGTGAGTGAGTAGGTAAGTGAGTGTGGCTGGACAGGTGAGTGAGTGAGTGAGTGAGCGAATGAGTTGGATTGTGCACAGGTTGCTGAGTCAGTGAGCGAGTGAGTAGGTGAGTGAGTGGCTGAGTGAGTGAGTAAGTGAGTGAGTGAGTGAGTGAATGGATGGATGGGTGATGGCGCTGTTGGGCACATTTGTTTGTATCTGTATATCTTTTTATCACAACAGATTTCTCTGTGTGAAATTCAGGCTGCTCTCCCCAGGGAGAGCGCGTCACTACACTACAGTGCCACCCTTTTTTTTTGTACTTTTTCCTGCGTGCAGTTTTATTTGTTTTTCCTATCATAGTGGATTTTTCTATAGAATTTTGCCAGAAACAACCCTTTTGTTGCCGTGTTTTTTTTAAGTAAATACTGCACACGGGACCTCGGTTTATCGTCTCATCCGAATGACAAGCGTCCAGACCACCACTCAAGGTCTAGTGGAGGGGGAGAAAACATCGGCGGCTGAGCCGTGATTCGAACCAGCGCGCTAAGATTCTCTCGCTTCCTAGGCGGACGCGTTACCTCCAGGCCATCACTCCACAATGGCTTGGGTAAAGATAAAAGCGGGGTAGGGACATAACCTGTACGTGATATGAAACGTGCCTGAGTTCAAACCCTGACGAATACTGTATTAGCATATGAGAGACTATCCATTCCGCCACCTTGCTCACAAACAAACACAAACGCAGCAGACTCACGGTATTGAATCCAGCACCAACTATTTCAGAAATGATACTCTCTGTTCATAGGCATCGGTTCGTGTCAAAACAACACAATGGATCTGTTCACATTATTATTATTATTATTATTATTATTATTATTATTATTATTATTATTAATTAATTAATTATTTATTTAAAAACAATTATTATTATTTAGTTATTTAGTTATATATTTATTTATTTATTTATTATATTGTTGTTTTTTTTTGTTTTTTTGTTGTTGTTTTGTTCGCTTATAGTTGACTTCATCACGTTTTTGCGTCTTATCCATATTATTATTAGTAGTAGTAGTTCTTTTTTATGTTTTTTTTGTTTTTTTTCTCAAGGCCTGACTAAGCGCGTTGGGTTACGCTGCTGGTCAGGCATCTGCTTGGCAGATGTGGTGTAGCATATATGGATTTGTCCGAACGCAGTGACGCCTCCTTGAGCTACTGAAACTGAAACTCACATCAAACCCGGCCTGGTGGCACAGGTAAGGCCATTGTCCTGCTTGTGTCTGAACCCCCTTCGTGTGTATACGCAAGCAGAAGATCAAATACGCACATTAAAGATCCTGTAATCCATATCAGCGTTCAGTGGTTTATGGAAACAAGAACATACCCAGCTTACACCCCCCCGGCCCCCCTAAAAGGGGGAGTATGGCTACCTACATGGCTACGGTCATACACATAAAAGCCCACTCGTGTACGTGGGAGCTGCAGCCCATGAACACAGATGTTATAGTGTGCCTCTTCCTTCCACCCTTCGCACCCCCCCACTCCCTAGTAGGCTTCTTTGGTCAGCGAGCCTGTGCTCACCCCCGCCCCAGCTGTAGGAACACGTGCAGTTGTGCGATGTCTGCTGCAATCTCCGAGCAGGAATAGATGTCGGCGTGTTCGAAAAACGGAAATGGGGATGGATAGGCCATACACTACGCAAGCCTGCAACAAACATCACAAGACAGGCTCTTGATTGGAACCCACAGGGGAAAAGGAAAGTTGGCCGTCCGAAGCAGACCTGGCGGAGAAGCATTGAGGCAGAGACAAGGGCGGCCGGAATG
The DNA here is from genome assembly GCF_041734735.1 of Babylonia areolata. NCBI lineage: Eukaryota > Metazoa > Mollusca > Gastropoda > Neogastropoda > Buccinidae > Babylonia > Babylonia areolata. The sequence continues at coordinate 9,143,861 of NC_134903.1, read as the reverse complement.
ACGTGGGCCGAACTGAAGAGGACCAGCCAGAGCCGGGTGCGTTGGAAGAGTGTTGTTGCGGCCCTATGTTCCCCACGGAATCAAGAGGAAAAAGTCAAAGTCAAGTCAAGTGTTCGAAAAATGCTGGTGTCTGCATGTCGGAACATCCCAGTAAGGCGGTCTGTGTTTCAAGTGTGCCCCCCTTCCCTCTCCCCTCTCTTTGTGACACAGTATGTTGAACTTGTTGTCACAGGATGTGTGTTTTCAAGTGAGCAAATCAGATCAATCTGTTGAAGTGGACAAATCAGGATGGGTCAATGAATCTGTCAGTCGTTCACATAGCGTCACAAAGACAAGCAACGATTGGTTACTTCAGTTCAACTAGTTGGGAGTAAGTGTTGTAGCTTGCATTAGTATGCACAGTATGCTGTGGGAAAGGAGTAAAACCAGTCAGCAAAGCCAGTTCTTAGCTGTCTCCCAGAAGAATTGAACACTGATACAGGCTGACTGACTGATTGGTGATGTGAAGTGCAAGGAAATCCCTGTTGGGCTGTGTGCTGCTTGTAGATGCTACTTTAGGTGAAAGGTGAACCTTTTACTGTGTGCTGCTTTAGGTGTAGGGTGAACTTTTTACTGTGTGCTGCTTGTAGGAAGTACTTAAAGTAGGCAGGGTGTGCTGCTTTATGTAGGGCTGTGTGTTGCTTTTGCTAAGTAGGGTGAACTGCTTAGTGTGTGTGCTGATTTCCCATGTATACTGTAAAAGTTAACACCATATAAAAACCACTCCATGTGGCCCTGCTATTGATGTGAGGAGACAGTGTGAGTGTATGCAACATCATAATTGATCCATCATCCCTCTCTCTTGGAATCGAACCACACTTTCCAAACAGTAGTTTCTACACAGAAGAAGAAGAAGAAGCCATTGTTTTATCAGTGTGAAACTGGCTCCAGCAATCAAGCTCTGTTACAGTGTGAAGATGGTCTTATCAAAATGACCCGTTGATGTCGACAAAAGTCGCTTATGGCGGTGCACTTTCCAGTCACCTTAAGTTAGCTATGGCGGTGAATGAGCTTCCGGTGTTTTTTTGTGTTTTTGTTGTTGTTGATTTTTCTGCCACATTTTTTTTTCCAACAGACACAGCAACTCACGGCATTGCTTACAGACCACTGCAGCTGTCAAACTTTGTTACAATGTGAAAAATGGCCTTATCAATATGACCCCTCGATGTCCGCAAAGGTCGCCTATGGTGGTGCACTGTCTAGTCACCTTAAGTCGCCTACGGCGGTATACTGTCTAGTCACCTTAAGTCGCCTATGGCGGTGTACTGTCTAGTCACCTTAATTAAGTCTAGTCACCTTAAGTCGGATATGGCGGTGCACTGTCTAGTCACCTTAATTAAGTCGCCTATGGCGGTACACTGTATTGTCACCTTAATTAAGTCTAGTCACCTTAAGTCGGCTATGGCGGTGCACTGTCTAGTCACCTTAATTAAGTCGCCTATGGCGGTGCACTGTCTAGTCACCTTAATTAAGTCTAATCACCTTAAGTAGGCTATGGCGGTACACTGTCTAGTCATCTAAACTCGCCTATGGCGGTGAAAAAGCTTTTGGGTTTTTTTTTTCTGCTACATTGCGAACAGACAAACACAGCAACTCACGGCATTGATTCCAGACTAATAGCTCCTTTTTTTCTGACACGTTGCTCCGACAAACACAGCAACTCGCGGAATTGATTTCAGACAACTAGCTCTTTTTTTTTCTAACCCCTTGCTCACAGACAAACACAGCAACTCAGCACTGATTCCAGACTCCTTTTTTTCTTCCACATTGCTCCGACAAACACACCAACTCACATAATTGATTTCAGACCACTAGCTACTTTTTTTTCTGCCATATTGCTCCGACAGACACAAACACAGCAACTCACGGCATTGATTTCAGACAACTAGCTCCTTTTTTCTGCCCCCTTGCTCACAGACGAACACAGCAACTCAGCACTGATTCCAGACTCCTTTTTTTCTTCCACATTGCTCCGACAAACACACCAACTCACATAATTGATTTCAGACCACTAGCTATTTTTTTTTTCTGCCATATTGCTCCGACAGACACAAACACAGCAACTCACGGCATTGATTTCAGACAACTAGTTCCTTTTTTCTGCCCCCTTGCTCACAGACAAACACAGCAACTCACAGCACTGATTCCAGACTCCTTTTTTTTTCTTCCACATTGCTCCGACAAACACACCAACTCACATAATTGATTTCAGACCACTAGCTACTTTTTTTTCTGCCATATTGCTCCGACAGACACAAACACAGCAACTCACGGCATTGATTTCAGACAACTAGCTCCTTTTTTCTGCCCCCTTGCTCACAGACAAACACAGCAACTCACAGCACTGATTCCAGACTCCTTTTTTTCTTCCACATTGCTCCGACAAACACACCAACTCACGGAATTGATTTCAGACCACTAGCTACTTTTTTTTTCTGCCATATTACTCCGACAGACACAAACACAGCAACTCACGGCATTGATTTCAGACAACTAGCTCCTTTTTTCTGCCCCCTTGCTCACAGACAAACACAGCAACTCACAGCACTGATTCCAGACTCCTTTTTTTCTTCCACATTGCTCCGACAAACACACCAACTCACGGAATTGATTTCAGACCACTAGCTACTTTTGTTTTCTGCCATATTACTCCGACAGACACAAACACAGCAACTCACGGCATTGATTTCAGACAACTAGCTCCTTTTTTCTGCCCCCTTGCTCACAGACAAACACAGCAACTCACAGCACTGATTCCAGACTCCTTTTTTTCTTCCACATTGCTCCGCCAAACACACCAACTCACGGAATTGATTTCAGACCACTAGCTACTTTTTTTGTTCTGCCATATTGCTCCGACAGACACAAACACAGCAACTCACGGAATTGATTTCAGACCACTAGCTACTTTTTTTTTCTGCCATATTACTCCGACAGACACAAACACAGCAACTCACGGCATTGATTCCAGACCACTGCTGCGTGGTCTGCAGAACGCAGGCGATGACGACGGAGAGGCGCAGAGAAGGGGAGGTCACCAGCTGCTTCAGGGTGAAGTTGGTCACGCCCATCGACTTCCGGCCCTCCACGCGCATCTCTTCGATCTCCTCTTCCACGTAGCTAGTGCCGCGGAGTCGCTCCATGGCTGTGGGAGAGAGAGAGAGAGAGGGGGGGGGAGGTGAGAGAGAGGGAGAGATAAAGAGAGAGGGAGAGAGAGGGGAGAGAGGGAGAGAGAGGGAGAGATAAAGAGAGAGGTAGAGAGAGTGGGGAGAGAGAGTGGGGGGAGAGAGGGAGAGAGAGAGGGTGGAGAAAGAGAGAGAGGGAGAGAGAGGGAGAGAGAGAGAGGGGGAAGAGAGGGGGAGAGAGAGAGAGGGTGGAGAGAGAGAGAGAGAGAGAGAGAGAGAGAGAGAGAGAGAGGAGAGAGAGAGGGTGGAGAGAGAAAGAGAGAGAGAGGGGAGAGAGAGGGAGGGAGAGGGAGAGAGAGAGGGGGAGAGAGAGAGAGGGTGGAGAGAGAGAGGGGGGGAGATAGGGGGGAGAGAGAGGGTGAGGGAGAGAGAATGGGAGGAGAGAGAGAGAGGGAGAGATAGGGGGAGAGAGGGAGAGAGAGAGAGTGGGAGAGAGAGAGAGAGGGGGGAGAGAGAAAGAGAGAAAGGGGGAAGAGAGAGTGAGGGGGGGAAGAGAGAGAAGTAGAGAGAGAGGGCGAGAAAGAGAGGGCAGGGAGAGAGAGAGGGAGAGATAGGGGGAGAGAGAGAAAGAAAGAGGGAGAGAGAGAAAGAGGGGGAGAGAGAGTGAAAGAAAGGGGGAGAGAGAGAAAGAGAGAAGGAGAGAGAGGGGGGGGGAGAGGTACCCACATCAGACAATAGATTATGACAGCACATCTCTCGCTTTTTGAGTTTCAGTTTTTTTTCCTCAAAGGGGGCTTCACTGCGTTCAAACAAATGTTACACCACATTTTACTTCTATTATTTTTACTATGTTCATGTTTTTTTGGGCGGCCAAGATGCACTTGCGCGCGCGCGCGCGTGTTTGTCTACATCATCTGTGCAGTGAGTGTTGGTTTGTGGGTTGGAGATGATGCGGGAGGATCTGTGCGTGCGGGTGTAATCAAGAGTTTTCAGTAGTTTC
>NC_134903.1:9117197-9127197 GCF_041734735.1 Babylonia areolata | reverse complement strand
GTGTCTGTGTGTCAGTGTATTTGAGCGTGTGTGTGTATGTTTGGAGGAGAGGGGGTTCTGTGTAATAGTGTGTATGTGTGTGTGTGTGTGTGTGTGTGTGTGTGTGTGTGTGTGTGTGTGTGTGTGTGTGTGTTAGTTTTAGTGTTAGTGTTAGTGTGTGTGTGGTGGGGTGTCTGTGTGTGTGTGTGTGTGTGTGTGTGTGTGTGTGTGTGTGTTGGAGGGCACGGGGGGAAATGCGGTTCTGTGTGTGTGCGTGCGTGCGTGCGTGCGTGTGTGTTTTGATTAGGGACTAGCACCATTACTACACCCTCTTACTGTGGGCGTGGGGAGGTGGGGGAGTGGGGAGTGGGGGGGGGGGGGGGAGGAAGAGGGCGGGCTCAACTGAGTACGCTTTACACGGAAAGACGCTTCCTACCTAATAAATGGATTTAATTAATCTTCCAAAGAAAAACAGAAGACTTACCGACGATGGAGTATTGACCACAGCGATGTTGTAGCCGTAGAGGACAGGGTTGCCCCACACAGCTACGAACACACTGAACAACAGGAGGCCCGTGGGCTTCTGGTCTTCCTGTGTACACACACACGCACACACACACACACACACACACACACACACACACACACACACACGCACACGCCCACACACACACACGCACGCATGCAGGCACACACACACACACCCATGCACATACTACTACATCACCATATCATGTGCACACCATGTACACACCACTACACATCACATTATCATGTACGCATCATTACACACGATATAATGCACACACTACTACACACCATATCATGTACACACCATGTACACACCACCACACACCATATCATGTACATATCATACACACATCAGTACACATAATATCATGTACACACCATGCACACATTACTACACACCATATCACGGACACACCACTACACACCATGCTAAGTACACATCATACACACATCACTACATATAATATCATGTACACACCATGTATACATCACTACACACCATATCATGTATACACCATGTACACACCACTACACATCACACCATGTACACATCATACACACATCAGTGCACATAATATCATGTACACACCACGCACACATCACTACACACAATATCATGTACATATCACTACACACCATATTAAGTACACATCATACACACACCACTACACATAATATCATGTACACACCATGTACACATCACTACACACCATGTCATGTATAAACCATGTACACACCACTACACATCATATCATGTACACATCATACAGTGCACATGATATCATGTACACACCATGTACACATCACTACACACGATATCATGTACACTTTATACACACACACACTGCACACCTTATAATGTACACATCATACACACATCACTACACATAATATCATGTACACATTATAAACATACACTGCACACCATAATAATGTACACATCATAAACACATCACTACACATCATATCGTGTACACACCATGCACACATCACTACACACCATATCATGGACACATTACACACACACACACACCACACACCATATCATGTACACATCATACACACACCAGATATAATGCAAACACCGCTATACATCATGAACACATCGCAACGCCACCATATCATGTATACATCATGCACAAAGTTCTGCACCACTATACACATCATTCACACACCAGATCACCATATCATGCACACACCATACACACTACATATCATATCATGCACACCATATTATGTACACATCATACACACTACACAGAAAAATATCAAGAACGCATCATACACGCTACACACCATATCATGTACTTAACACACAAACTACACATCATATCATGTACACCATATCATGTACACATCATACACACTACACACCTTATAATGAGCACACCACACACTACACACCATATAATGCACACATCATACACAATACACACCATATTATGTACACCACATCATGTGCACATCATACACACTACACACCACATCGGGTACACCATATCATGTACACATCATACATACTACACACCATATCATGAACACATCATACACAACTACACACCATATCATGAACACATCCTACACACTACACACCATATCATGTATACATCATGCACACACTACACACCATATCATGTACACATTGTGCACATAAAACAACACACCATATCATGTACACATCATACACACTACACACCATATCATGTACACATCATACACACACCACTACACACCATATCATGTACACATCATACACACATCACTACACACCATATCATGTACACATCATACACACATCACTACACACCATATCATGTACACATCATACACACACCACTACACACCATATCATTTACACATATACACCACTATATACCATATCATGTACACATCATACACCACTACACATCATATCATTTACACATCATACACACACCACTACACATCATATCATTTACACATCATACACACACCACTACACACCATAGCATGCACAAATCATACAAACATCACTACACACCATATCATGTACAAATCATACACACATCACTACACAACCATATCATGTACAAATCATACAAACACCACTACACATAACATCATGTATACATTATACAAACACCACTACACATCATATCATTTACACATCATACACACACCACTACACACCATATCATTTACACATCATATACACCACTATATTATACCATATCATGTACACACCATACACACACCACTACACACCATACCATGTACACATCCTGCACACATTACTACACACCATATCATGTACAAATCATACACCACTACACATCATATCATTTACACATCATACACACACCACTACACATCATATCATTTACACATCATACACACACCACTACACACCATAGCATGCACAAATCATACAAACACCACTACACATCATATCATTTACACATCGTACACACACCACTACACACCATACCATATAAACATCATACACACACTACACACCATATCATGTACACATCATACACGCACCACTACACACCATATCATTTACACATCATATACACCACTATATACCATATCATGTACACATCATACGCACACCACTACACCACCTTATCGTGTACACTTTACACACACACTACACACCATATCATGTACACATCATACACACACTACACATCATATCATTTACACATCATACACACACCACTACACACCATACCATGTAAACATCATACACACACTACACACCATATCATGTACACATCATACACACATCTTGCACACATCACAAAACCACCACAGAATTAACAAGCACACACACACACACACACACACACACACACACACACACACACACACACACATTACAATAAAATTACCATTTACACACCATGCACACACACAACCGCTGCATGTAATGCACGCACAAACACAGACACAAACATATAGATAGACAGACACAGATGTATTGGCATCAGACAGAAACAGACACACGCACACACACACAGACACACACACGAACGCACACACTTACATCTCCCATGTTCCGTTGTCTTGGTGATGAGAGACTGTGTCGTCGCTTGTCTGCGTGTCTATCGTCACTAGGCGTGTTCCGATGACGCTAGAATACAGCATACGTACACACTGAATGTCATTTGTTCTAGGAATCCTATGTTCTGAGTTTCTCTCTCTCTCTCTCTCTCTCTCTCTCTCTCTCCAACCTATGGTACAATACGGCTCAGGAACGTGGGGACTTGATAGGAATGCTGCAATGTATTGCTAATCTGTTCACTTATTTGGTCTTAAACCCCCCCAACTTTTTAGGGGTTGAAATGAGAACACCAAATGATTTAGTTCATGGAGAAACTGATAGATACCCAATTTATGTAAATTCTGCTGTTAAATGCATTAGCTATTGGTTAAAATGACTGAAAATGAATATTTATAGACTGTCATGCAAATCATACAATATGTTGTATGATTTAGACCAAAGAGGCAAACGAAATCGGGTGTCAAATGTACGAATGTGTGTGTATGCACTTGGATTTGGGTATGCATGGGAGTGGCAAGAAGTAAGTGATGAAAACAGATTTGTACACATGTTTCACCAAAGATTGATAGACTGCAGGCGGCAAGAGTGGGAAAGCCACATTCATTCAAGTGAAAGGTTTAGTATGTATAGAATGTATATGTTTAACTCACTCAGTACGGCCAGTCCTCTCTTCTCCTCTACACAGACCCCTCGGATGTCCTGTGGGTGTCTGAATGACCCAACCTTTAGCTTCCGTCGTCAGAACTGTGGTATTCTTTGTCAACATTCACCTCTTCAGTATAAGAGCGTTCCGCTTGCAATATTTCGATGATGGTAATTGGGATGAAACGCTGTTAACGCTCTTTCGCCGTTCGTATGGAGAGAGTTAATCATGCAGTGAAGAGATACCTTTTGTGTGACGTGAACATCTGCAGTGTACTCTGACCAGATTCAGATTTGGTATTTCTGATATAAAAGTACACAGATATCGTTATAAAACCGTGAATATTTCAGAATTAGTATGTCTTCTGTCCGAGGAACCCAGACAGGATGAAGTTCATTTTGTTTTGAAATGCCCTGCATTGAGTTAAAATTTATCCCGAAGAAATATTACACATATCCATGTCTGTTTAGATTATGTTTATTGATGTCATCGAGTGATAACGAAACAATATGCAGTTTAGCTATGTATTTATTTCGAGCACTTCAGCTGAGAGAAACACTGGTATCCTAATTGCTGTGGTATCTGGTTATGCTTATTGTGTTTACATAGTTGTCGTGACACATGTATAACTGTTATCGCCCCCTGTTCATATGGAGCTATGGCCTAAGATGAAAAAATAATCTGTATCTGAATCTCTGTGTGTGTGTGTGTGTGTGTGTGTGTGTGTGTGTGTGTGTGTGTGTGTGTGTGTGTGTGTGTGTGTGTGTGTGAGTGTATGAGTGTGTGTGTGTGTGTGTGTGTGTGTGTGTGTGTGTGTGTGTGTGTGTGTGTGTGTGTGAGTGTGTGTGTGTGTGTGTGTGTGTGTGTGTGTGTGTGAGTGTATGAGTGTGTGTGTGTGTGTGTGTGTGTGTGTGTGTGTGTGTGTGTATGAGTGTATGAGTGTGTGTGTGTGTGTGTGTGTGTGTGTGTGTGTGTGTGTGTGTGTGTGTGTGTGTGTGTGTGTGTGTGTGTGCTTCCATGGAGTTAGAGCAGTGACCCTTACTTGCCTTGATACACAGCGCACTGACAAAACACGTCAGATTAGATTCTCACTTACTTCACTGCTCCCCAATGGATGTTTGATGAGCTCCTCGGTAGTACAATGGTCGGTATCCCCGCCTGTCACGCGGGAGAGCGGGGTTCAATTCCCCGCGGGGGAGAGCGGTTATTTATTTATTTTTTTTTATTTTATTATTATTATCATTACTACTACCTTTTTTATATCATAATTTTATTTATTTATTTATTTATGTAAGCTTATCTATCATTTATTCACCTTTTTTTTCTCTCAAGGCCTGACTAAGTGCGTTGGGTTACGCTGCTGGTCAGGCATCTGCTTGGCAAATGTGGTGTAGCGTATATGGATTTGTCCGAACGCAGTGACGCCTCCTTGAGCTACTGAAACTGAAAACTGAAACTGTGCTTCAGGGGCGTGCGGGTATTTTGCCCTACCTCCGCTTTGGCTTCAGTGTGTGTGTGTGTGTGTGTGTGTGTGTGTGTGTGTGTGTGTGTGTGTGTGTGTGTGTGTGTGTGTGTGTGTGTGTGTGTGTGTGTGTGTGTGTGTGTGTGTGTGTGTGTGTGTGTGTCTGTGTGTGTGTGTGTGTGTATGTCTGTGTGTGTCTGTGTGTGTGTCTGTGTGTGTGTGTGTGTGTGTGTGTGTGTGTGTGTGTGTGTGTGTGTGTGTCTGTGTGTGTGTGTGTGTGTGTGTGTGTGTGTGTGTGTGTGTGTGTGTCGGGAATTAAGATAGAAGAGGGTCTTGAACTCATTAGACATAACATAATTTGAACATCACACCACTGTTGTATTGTTGGTTTTGATTACACACACACACACACACACACACACACACACACACACACACACACACACACACACACACATATATATATAAACCCCACCCCCACACCCCCCGCTCTCCCCAAAGCAAACACAAACACACCCTTTTGAGAATATCTGCGCAACATCGTTCGCAAAATAGATTCACGTCAAAATACCCTATGGTCTTATTGCAATCGAGACTATTAGGCATACATATTTTGTTGCTGTTATTATTGAAATTCCTGTTAAAACTGGCGTTCTGATCTGTCACCAACATGCTTTCTTGAGTTCTACCAGCGCTGGTGATGCACAGTTTATTCAACATATCCAATCCAATCAGCTATTTCAAACTGTGTCCAAGTTCAAGTTCTTCTCCCATGATTGGGAGAGTACGTTTGTGAACTTAGTCGGCAGTGGTGCACGAAGAGAAGAGAAGAAAGAGCGCGTAAATAGCCGGAAATACTTGATGTTTGACAGGTTCTTGGCAGAATGGTTAAGACGCTCAGCTGCCAATACAGAGAGTCCGTGAGGGTGTGGGTTCGAATCCCGCTCTCGCCCTTTCTCCTAAGTTTGACTGGAAAATCAAACTGAGCGTCTAGTCTTTCGGATGAGACGATAAACCGAGGTCCCGTGTGCAGCACGCACTTGGCGCACTGAAAAAGAACCCATGGCAACGAGAGTGTTGTCCTCTGGCGAAATTACGTAAAATGAAATCCACTTTCATAGGTACACAAATATGTAAGCATGCACTCAAGGCCTGACTAAGCGCGTTGGGTTATGCTGCTGGTCAGGCATCTGCTCAACAGATGTGGTGTAGCGTGTATGGATTTGTCCGAACGCAGTGACGCCTCCTTGAGAAAGTGAAACTGAAACTGAATCTTGGTAATGAATATTCATTACGGTATCACAACGAGGACGAAGCAGGCGTTAAATAATTGTGAAATGTGTGTGTGGTGGGAACGCTTCGAAGTCACGGTGGGGCGATAAACCCACGAACTGTTCGCAGTTACACGCTGTTTGCAACAATTCACACAGTGTATTTGTATTTGTATTTCTTTTTGTCACAACAGATTTCTCTGTGTGAAATTCGGCCTGCTCTTCCCAGGGAGAGCGCGTCGCTACACTATAGCGCCACCCATTTTTTTGTTGTTGTGTGTTTTGTCCTGTGTGCAGTTTTATTTGTTTTTTTCCGATCGAAGTGGATTTTCCTACATAATTTTACGTGCGCTATGTGCATGTTGTACACGGGACCCCGGTTTATCGTCTCACCCTAATGACTAGCGTCCAGACCACCACTCAAGGTCTAGTGGAGGGGGAGAAAATATCGGCGGCTGAGCCGTGATTCGAACCAGCGCGATCAGATTTCTCTCGGTTCCTTGGCGGACGCGTTACCTCTAGGCCATCACTCAGTGCATGTAGCGTTTGTGGATCTTTCCAAACATCTGCCATTGTTTGGAGATAAACAGTCGTTTCTTTCTTTTTTACTTTTTGTTGTTGTTGTTGTTGTTGTTGTTTTGTCTTGTCTTGATTTGCTTTTAAGATGAGCGTGCGTTTTCACAGATTCCGACAATGATTAACTCTCTCCATACGAACGGCGAAAGAGACGAAGTTAACAGCGTTTCACCCCAATTACCACCATCAAAATATTGCAAGCGGAAGGCTCTTGTATTGAAGGGGGTAATGTTGACAAAGAATACCACAGTTCTGACGACGGAAGCTAAAGGTTGGGTCATTCAGACACCCACTGGACATCCGAGGGGTCTGTGTAGAGGAGAAGAGAGGACTGGCCGTACTGAGTAAGTTAATCTTTATTTGGAGTGTTGTCCTCCATTAGTGTAAGTTCGCCTGCAAGCTACACTGTTGGTACCCACTTGCTCGGAGTGATCGTTCCATAAACTGTATGGAGAGGTGGTGGCAGAATGGTTATGATACTTATCTGCCAATATAGTGTCCGTGAGGGTCTGGGTTCGATTCCCGGGAGAGACACAGAGGGAGAGACAGACTGGCAGACAGACAGACAGACAGATAGACAGATAGAGACAGACAGACAAACACACACAGAGAGACAGAGAATACGTTACAGATGTGTATACATATATAAAGCATCTCATTTAATATATGTATTGGAGGGAAAAAAAACAACAACAAGTGTATCGAGAAAAGCCAAGTGTGTCAGGAAGATAATCAAAATATGTATAGACACACACACACACACACACACACACACACACACACACACACACACACTATATATATATATATATATATATATATATATATATATATATATATATATATATATAGTGTGTGTGTGTGTGTGTGTGTGTGTGTGTGTGTGTGTGTGTGTGTACTCTCTCTCTCTAAGTGTGGGTATGTGGGTAAATATAAATAGATAGATAGATATCTAGACAGATAGATGGATATAGATATGTATTACAAAAAAAAAAAAAAAAAAAAAAAAAAAAAAAAAAAAAAAAAAAAATAGCCATCTCATTTATTAATGATACTGATACTGCTTTGTCTGCAATTGCGTTGGGTGCACACACAGCCACAAGTTAAAACGTGCGCTCAGCGTGTCATCTTATCATGAGAAAAAAACACGTGGCAGATGAGTGCAGTTCAACCTCTTTCTTTTGTTCAGACTTGCTGTAACCAACAGCGTCTCCGTCAAGGTCGTTGTGCTTAAAACTCGGTCAGCCCTCCGTATCAGCTGAGAGACACGGGGTCATGACGGGGAGAGAGAGAGAGAGAGAGGAGGGGGGGGAGGGGGTGGAGAGAGAGAGAGAAGGGGGTGAAGGGAGAGAGAGAGTGGGGAGGGGAGAGAGAGAGGGGGAGAGAGAGAGGAGGGGAAGGGGAGAGAGAGTGGGGAGGGGAGAGAGAGAGACAGGCAGACAGACAGAGATATAGACAGAGAGAGACAGAAACAGAATGACAGAGAGACAGAGACAGAGGCAGAGAGAGACAGAGAAAGGAAACAGACATAGAGAGAGAGAGGGAGACAGAGAAATGAGAGAGACAGACACAGAGAGAGAGATAGAGAGAGAGAGAGACAAAGACAGAGACAGAGAGGATAATGAGGTGGGAGAGAGGGAGGGTAAGAAAGGGGGGAGAGACAGAGAGAGAGAGAGAGAGAGACAGACAGAGGGGAGAGATGTGGGATGGGAGAGAGACACAGAGAGAGACAGAGAGGATAATGAGGTGGGAGAGAGGGGGGGAGCGGGGGGGTAAGAAAGGGGGCAGAGACAGAAATAGAGGGAAAGACGGAGACAGAAAGAGGGGAGAGAGGTGGGATGGGAGAGAGGGAGAGAGAGACAGAGAGAGGGAGAAGAGAGAGAGAGAGAGAGAGAGAGAGAGAGACAGAAACAGAATGACTAACTAACTGACTAACTGACTAACTGACTGACTGGAAGGAGTACAAACGCAAAATGATGACCGACATTCTGACCCGGAAATGCTGTCTTCTTATTCAGTGATGTGACAGCTCTTCGCTGATGAACGTACTCTTACTCGTAAGTAACAATAGAGACGATACCAGCCGCCGTGGCGAAGTGGATAGCGTCGCGGACTGACGGCTGGGAGGACGCGGGTTCGAACCCCAGCAGAGGTGGGTTTTTCGGCCCGTGGCCGGCTCCTATCCAGAGTTGAGTGTGCTGTGGGCTTAAATGGAGAGACTGGGACCACACAGTCGAGTGTCATCCAATCCAAGGATGCGTCTTTGGGTGTGTTGCTCTAATTACCTGACCAACACTGCGAGTGTCTGTATCTCTCGGGCCTGGTTAACGCCGGGATATCATTATGACAGGAAGCGTAGAGTACAGCCTTGTCACGCAGTCCCAAACCAAAATGGACCTCCATAGCAACATCGTCATCGTTATCGTCATCCTCCTCCTCAATCATCATCAAAATAAACAAAACAGTCTCAAAGTCTGTGGCCTTTCATG
>NC_134903.1:9109697-9112197 GCF_041734735.1 Babylonia areolata | reverse complement strand
CACACCACTGTCTGTTCGTCATCCTCAATGCCACTGATGCACCGGACTCTCGCTGTCTGCTCTTCTGTACATCGTTCTTTAGTTTAGCGTCTTTTCACTATTAGTGATATTAGACGATTAAAAAAAAAAAGATTTTTTTTTTTTTTTAAAGAACAAAAAGAAAAACAAATGGGGTCGGGAGGGGTAGGGAGAGGGGAAAGAGAAGTCAGAATAAAACAAAACAGGTAGAAAACTACTAAGAAATGCATAACTAACATGAAATTAGCTTTAACAGTAACAATTCAATAATGATGATAATAACTAAAACCATTAACATGATTATGAAGTACATTAAAGGAATGTAAAAATAGGGCTATGAGCTAATGCCTTTGAAAGTTCTACTAAAAGAACCTCGTTAGAAATAACTTCCCCCAAAATCATCTACAGAATAGTTACTCTCTGTGAAATACTTGGCCAAGAAGATTCGTAACTGCTGACATTCAAACAAACTATGATGCAAGCCGAACTGCTTACCACAAATGCATATAACATTTTTATTATATTTCGTATTCACCGCGTCAAGTTTTGTACGGAAGAAAGTAGAGGTGATTAATCTTGTATAGCAAGCTGAAGAATTCTGTACATCTGCGTGTGTTGGTGTCTGTTATTGCTCTGGCACTAGACATCCGACAAGTTTCAATACAGCAGCCCACATCAACATAATCAGCAGTTGGGGGAAATGGGGATGCTACCAGGACAGATCGTCAGTTGGATAAGGCAGTTTCAGACTGAGTTTCAGTTTCTCAATGAGGCGTCACTGCCGGTGCTTGGACGAATCCATTTTTGACTCACTTGTGTTTTGACTCATTGGCAGATGTGGTGTAGCGTATATGGATTTGTCCGAACGCAGTGACCCTCCTTGAGCTACTGAAACTGAAACTGAAACTGAAGCTCGTTCCTAAAGTAGTGTCAGGTCAAATCGAGATGCTGGACATACCAGGGGACCACATTCAACACAAACTTTGCTTTGCCATAAGGCAAAATTACCGTTGACATGATAGGGAACCCCCCTCCCCCCCCCCCCCCCTACAGTTCACCTTGAAGGTCGTATTCAAGCTACGCGGTGCACTCAGGCAGCTGGCCCATTGTCTATGATTAAAAATCCTGGTGATAAGTACTCTTCTCGCCCTACTACATTTAAAAAATATTTTCTGAGAATTGTCAAAAGAGTTTGTGAAACACGTGCAGTTCGCAAAGCGCGCGTGGTTTCCCTCAGCAAAAAGGATCTGCCATAGTTTCCTCTGCTTCGTCAGCAGTCACCCTTGGGAGGTGGTAAGGGTATTAATTAATTGCCTTCGGGTTTGTATACCCGCGGGTTGGCTCTTGTGTTCCATTCAGGGAACCGGATCTTGCTTACCCCCGGGCAGTTTGCCATGCCTCAGGCAGATTACCCACAAGTACACATTGACCCGCAGGTACACATTTACCCGCAGGTACACATTTACCTGCAGGGATGATGGTCTCTTGAATACTGTCCCCAGATGCAACAACCCATCTTGGTGGCGCAGACACTGAGTCGATCCCTGTCCTCCAGCTGTATTTGTATTTCTTTTTATCACAACAGATTTCTCTGCATGAAATTCGGGCTGCTCTCCCCAGGGAGAGCGTGTCGCTACACTAAAAAAAAAAAAAAAAAAAAAAAAAATTTCCTGCATGCGGTTTTATTTGTTTTTCCAATCGAAGTGGATTTTTCTACAGAATTTTGCCAGGAACAACCCTGTTGTTGCCGTGGATTCTTTTACGTGCGCTAAGTGCATGCTGCACAGGGGACCTCGATTTATCGTCTCATCCGAATGACTGGCATCCAGACCACCACTCAAGGTCTAGTGGAGGGGGAGAAAATATCAGCTGCTGAGCCGTGATTCGAACCAGCGCGCTCAGATTCTTTCGCTTCCAAGGCGGACGCGTTACCTCTAGGCCATCACTCCACATTTTCTTCCACTCTCCACCACCCCACCCGACCCTCACACACACTTCTGACAACCACAACTTTTGGTCAGTCAGCACTTCCCGCTGGGGTTGAATGTAATCCTTCAGGGGGGTAGGTGGGGGTGTAGAGGGGAGAGTAGAAGTGGGTGACAGGGTAGGGTGGGGGTCGTGGGGGGTGGGGGTGAGAGGCGGAAGGGCGAGGAACTGTACTGGTTAAGAACCTGTGGCCAGACAGGTTATTTGGAGGGACAACGAGAACTTGTCACTTTGATATATATATATATATAAAAGAGAAAAAAAAGGAGTTAATCCTCTGTCTGTCTGTCTCTGTCTCTGTCTGCTTCGGTCTCTGTCTCTCTCTCGGTTGCTATACTTATAGAAACTAATGTACAACACTTTGCTCTATACTTAAGTAAAGCATTTCTTCTTCTTCTACTTCTTCTTCTGCGTTTCGTGGTCTGCAAACCCCACTTCCACTCGTATGTACACAGGTGGGCTTTTATGTGTATGACCGTTTTTACCCCACCAAGTA
>NC_134903.1:9074697-9094697 GCF_041734735.1 Babylonia areolata | reverse complement strand
AACTGTTTTGTCTGTCTGTCCTCTTCTTCTTTTTCTCCTTCTTCTCCTTCTTCTTCTCCTTCTCCTTAACATTCTCCTTCTTATTCTTCTCCTTCTTCTTCCGTTTCTTCTTCCGTATCTTCTTCTTCTTTTTCTTCTTCTCCTCCTCCTTCTTCTTCTCCATATTCTCCTTCTTCTCCTTCTCCTTAACCTTCTCCTCCTCCTCCTTCTTCTCCTTCTCCATCCTCTCCTTCTTATTCTCCTTAACCTTCTCCTTCTTCTCCTTCTCCATCTTCTCCTTCTCCTTCTCCTTAACCTTCTTCTTCTTCTTCCCCTTCTTCTTCTCCTCCTCCTCCTCCTCCTTCTTCTTCGTCTTCTCTGTTTGTCTGTCTCTCTGTGCTCCTCTCTCCTCCTCTCTCACACTCGTTCACTCGCTCGCTCCATCTGACTCTCTCTCTCTCTCTCTTTCTCTCTCTTATCCACACTTTGTATGACTGTTTTTGCATTGTTTTGTGAGCCCTTGTCTGTGTGTCATTCTGTATGTCTAAGTTATTCATCTCTTCCATTGGTTTTGTTGCTTTTGTCTGGTACAATTCACCTCTGTCGACTGTTAATTAAAAGCGAAAGTTGGACGGTTAAAATGCAAATCATGTCCTCGCAGAGTTTCTGTAACCCCCCACCCCCACCCCCCTAGCCCCTCCACCAACCTCCCCTGGGTCAATACTTGACAACCACTCAATGTTAACTCTCTCCATACGAACGGCGAAAGAGACGACGTTAACAGCGTTTCACCCCAATTACCATCATCAAAATATTGCAAGCGGAACGCTCTTATACTGAAGATGTGAATGTTGACAAAGAATACCACAATTCTGACGACGGAAGCTAAAGGTTGGGTCATTCAGACACCCACTGGACATCAAAGGGGTCTGTGTAGAGGAGAAGAGAGGACTGGCCGTACTGAGTGAGTTAAAGCAGGAACCATGATGGTATCATTTTTCTATGTGTGCGTAGTGTCTATCTCTGTCTCTGTCTCTCTCTGTCTCTGTCTCTCTGTCTCTCTCTCTCTCGCGTTTTCTTTCCCACTCTCCCTGTCTCGCTCTTCCTCTCCCTCTCTCACTTGGCTCATTCTCTCCCTCTCTCTCTCTCTCTCTCTCTCTCTCTCTCTCTCTCAATGAAAGTGTCACTATGGTGAATGCATATAAATACCTTGGGATTTATTTTTCAACCAGACTTAGCTTTCGTTCAGCATGTCAAGATAAAATTAGCAGAGTGAAGAAAACTGTTATGATTATTCTGCAGGCTGCGTATAAGCTGGATTGTAGCTCTTTTAGTTTGTTTGATAAACTGTTTGATTCCCAAGTTCAACCAATAGCACAATATGGTGCTGAAATTTGGGCGTCTCAAAAGGGCTTAGAAATTGAACAAATACATATGTTTGCAGTGAAACGCTTCCTCAATGTTGACAGTCAAACTCCATTTGATCTTGCATACAATGATCTATGGAGGTTTCCAATTTACATAAGTTCTTACATTAGATGTATTAAGAACCATTTAAAATTACTGTGGATGGAAGAAAATAGGTTGCTATATAAAGCCTATAAGACACTGTGCAGTTTAGATAAGCATGGTAAAAAGACATGGGTTACAAATTTTCGTCAGTTTCTGAACACACATGAATTTTCACATGTATGGGCAACCAACGTGTCCAATGCATTCCTGGTTTCATAATAGCTTTCAGACAATTAGTCATTGACTGCAGGTGGCAAGCAGGGCCATATATATACTAGTGATTAATTTGCTAAATATAGACTGTTTAAGACTACGTGTGTGACTGAACCATATCTTATGATTAGAATGAGTAGGTATGTTAAATGTGCATTGACTAAAATTAGATTTGATATTACTTGTTATCATTTGAGATATAGGTCCAAAGGTGAATTTGAAAAAAAAGTCACTTGTGTAATAAGGGAAAAGAAGATGGGATATCCACTTTTTGTTTTGTTGTCTTGCCTTTTCTGGCCATAAATTACAGTTGATGGAACCCAAATATTATAACAGCCCTTGTAGTTTTAGATTAAACTTGTTGTCATCAACCAGAAATGAAACTATCCTCGGTGGGCTCACAGTTTATATTTACAAATCCCTGCAAAGGTTGAACGCTATAATATAGTAGTTGTTTTTTGTTTGTTATTTTTTCTTGTCAGAAAATTTTATGACATGTGTGGCATATTGCTGTCGTATTTGTTTGACTTTGATTTTGTGCAATTTACGGTACACAAAATATTGTTGTTGTGGTAATTAGTTTGACTGTTATGATTTTCTGTATTTCAGTGTACATGTGTCACACCCCTTCAGTAAGGAGTTTTGGCCTTTATTTGAATAAAACATTTCGTTTTTCGTTTTCGTTTTTCCCTCTCTCATTGTTACTCTATCAGTGTGTATGTATGACTGACTGTCTGTTTCTTTATCTCTTTCATTGGTTTTGTCTACTACACTTAAAACGCCTGTCGACTGTTAATGAAAAGTGGAAGGTGGACGGTTAAAATGTAAATCATGTCCTCACAGAGTCTCCGTCCCCCCCCCCCCAACCCTGCCCCCACCCGGCCCCCACGATCATGAAGAATGGTAAGCAGTTATCCCCCCCAACCCTGCCCCCACCCGGCCCCCACGATCATGAAGAATGGTAAGCAGTTATCCCCCCCAACCCTGCCCCCACCCGGCCCCCACGATCATGAAGAATGGTAAGCAGTTATCCCCCCCCCCCCTGCCCCCCTAAACACGTCCATCACAAACAGGACTGCTCCAGTGAACCGTTTCACTGTGAACCAATAGTCACTGTGCTAAGTGAGCCTGCTTTCACTTTTACTGCGTTGACGGCCACAATCATCATTTTTTTTACGCCGTTTTTGTTGGGTTGCGATGAAAGAAAAACAAGCTACAGAAAGCGACAGACCTATTGGTGAGTATGAAAACCTAGTCCTACTCTAAGTGGGTTTCTCCGGCAGACTACTATCACTTCACTTTTCGCCCTTCCGAGCTAGCCGGTCCCTTGCTGATCTAAGACAGCAGGGCCCCCAAAATAAATTAAAAACCCCAAAAATATTAGGGTAAGAGAGGGGGTGGGGAGGAGGAGGGGGCGGGGGGTGGTGGTGTTAGGGGACCTATTATCTAATTAACTACTGATTGGGGGGCACCGTAGACTTAAAGGTGTCCAAGGTGTCTGCTGCTATAGCTGTTTCAGGCAGGTTGTTCCAGTCACGTATCGTTCTGGGGAAGAAGGAATATTGCCTGTATTGGGTTTTACACCTGCTATTCACAGTGTCAAACAGACCGTGGGCACGTGACAGCAGAGGTCCTCTCACACAGTTGACAGAGCAGAAATGACTCACCGACTTGCGCTGGATTTGTGTTTGTTCAGTTAACAGCCAGGAACCATGCTGGTGTTAGGTTTTCGCTGTGTGACGTCTCTGTCCTCTCTGTTTCTCTGTCTCTTGCTGTGAGTTGCGCTATTCACAGCTGTCCAATGGGCCACCGAGTGACAGACAGCTGTGGTCCCCTCACACGGTTGACGGAGCAGAACTGACGACTTGCGCTGGTTTTTGACTCACTTGTGTAAACAAAGTGAGTCTATGTTTTAACCCGGTGTTCGGTTGCCTTTGTGTGTGTGTGTGTGTGTGTGTGTGTGTGTGTGTGTGTGTCCGTGGTAAACTTTAACACTGACATTTTCTCTGCAAATAGTTTGTCAGTTGACAATTTGGCATAAAAATCGGAAAAATTCAGTTCTTTCCAGTCATCTTGTTTAAAACAATATTGCACCTCTGTGATGGGCACAAAAAAAAATAAAAAAAGAAGCCTAATTATATGCAAACTGCATTTACTGTTATATTTATATTTTTTGTATTCTCTAAACTTGGCACTTTGACCTCTTATTCTGACACAACAACAAGAGGAGTCATTATTATCATTTTTTGTTCAAACAGGAACTTCTTTTGCTAAGCATGGAACTTTTATTTATTTTGCAAACGTTTTAGTAAAAAAAAACGGAAATTACTCTGTAATTAATGCTAGTTTTTTTGTTTGTTTGCTCAGTTGTCTTGACAGACAGTCACTTGAAGCAAGAACCACGATGGTATCAGGGTTTCTATGTGTGTGTCGTCCTGGTGTGGTCTCTCTGTCTCTCTCTCTCTCTCTGATTTGTGGTTACTGACCTGCGTGCAGGAATATAGTTTCACCATGCACCATCTCCATGTGTGTGTGTGTGTGTGTGTGTGTGTGTGTGTGTGTGTGTCCCCCCTCTCTCTGTTTCTGTCTCACTCTCTCTCTCTCTCTCGTTCGTCACCCCCCCCCTCCCCCTCTCTCTCTCTCTCCTTATTACTGTCTGTCTGTATGACTGTCTGCGTTTTCCGTCTGCCATTGTCGGTCTGTCATTCTGTGTGTTTCTTCATCTCTTTGATTGATTTTGATACTTTTGTAGCATCAGCAGCAGCAGCAGTAGAAGCAGCGGTCATAGTAAAAGTAGCGGCAGTGGCGGCAGCAGCAGCAGCAGCAGCAGTAGTAGTAGTAGTAGTAGCAGTAGCAGTAGTAGTAGTAGTAGTAGTAGTAGTAGTAGTAGTAATAGGAGAAGTAGTACCACCATTAACAGCAGCAGCAGCACCATCAGTAGGGGAGGAGGAGGAAGAATGAAAATGGAATGAGAAGAAAATAGAGGGGAAAAACAAGAAGAAGCAGAAGAAGAAGGAGAAGGTTAAGGAGAAGAAGAAGGAGAGGAAGAAGAAGGAGAAGGGGAAGGAGGAGAAGAGGAGGAGGAGAAGAAGAAGAAGACGAAGAAGGTTAAGGAGAAGAAGGAGAAGAAGAAGGAGGAGGAGGAAAAGAAGAAGGGGAAGAAGGAGAAAGAGAAGAAGAAGGTTAAGGAGAAGAAGAAGAGAAAGGAGAAGGAGGAGAAGGTGGTTAAGGAGTAGGAGAAGAAGGAGAAGGTTAAGGAGAAGAAGAAGAAGAAGGAGAAGATGGAGAAGGAGAAGATGGAGAAGAAGGAGAAGGTTGAGAAGAAGACGAAGAAGAAGGAGAGGAGGAGGAGGAGAAGGAGAAGAAGGAGAAGAAGAAGAAGGAGAAGAAGAAGAAGAAGAAGAAGAAGAGAGAGAGAGAGAGAGGAGGAGGAGGAGGAGGAGAAGAAGTAGGTTAAGGAGAAGAAGGAGAGAAAGAAGAAGGAGGAGAAGGAGAAGATGGAGAAGGAGAAGAAGTAGGTTAAGGAGAAGGAGAAGAAGGAGAAGAAGACGAAGAAGAAGGAGAAGAAGAACAACAACAAGAAGAAGAAGGTTAAGGAGAAGAAGAAGAAGAAGGTTAAGAAGAAGAAGAAGAAGAAGAAGAAGAAGAAGAAGAAGAAGAAGAAGAAGAAGAGAAACACATAGACAAAACAGTTGGACAAACAGAGACAGGTTGAGGCACACTGAAGCGATCTTTTGATTTATACGTTTATTGACGTGAGATGACCAACACAGACGTGAAAACAAAGAAGATAATAATTAGAATCAACGGCTTCCCATTTACATCCAGATGATTTACAATATGTTGCTCAGTATCGGGAAAAAAAATACAATGAGAGAGAGAGAGAGAGAGAGAGAGAGAGAGAGAGAGAGAGAGAGAGAGAGAGAGAGAGAGAGAGAGAGAGAGAGAGAGAGAGAGAGAGAGAGCGAATGAGACAGAGACAGACAGACAGACAGACACACAGACACACACACACACACACACACACACACACACACACACACACACACACACACACACACACACACACAAAGAGACAGACAGACAGACACATAATCCATTCAAATGATACAAGTTCATCTTTGTATCTTCGAACAAACGAAGCAACCAAACAAACAAACGACAACAACAACAACAACGAAAACCGCAAAGCATCACTTTCCCCCACGTGTTTACAAAAGGTGGTTAATTTAGACCTTAAAGATACGAAAATAAAGTAATACCTGATATCAGAAACGAAACAAAACAGACAAACAAACAAACAAACAACGACAACGACGACAACAACAACAGGTTAATGGGAAGGTAAAGACAACACCAGAACCCAAGGTTCAAGAAATGAAAGTGTGTGTGTGTGTGTGTGTGTGTGTGTGTGTGTGTGTGTGTGTGTGTGTGTGTGTGTGTGTGTGTGTGTGTGTGTGTGTGTGTGTGTGTGTGTGTGAGGGAGACGGAGAGAGAGACAGAAACACAGAGACAGACAGACAGACAGACACAGACAGAGACAGAGACAGACAGAAGAAAGAGAGAGAAGAGAGAGAGACAGAGACAGGTCATATAATTAATTAGCAAGTCTCAGCCCTCTATACAATGGGTACGTGTGCGACTTGCACGCATCAGAATAATACCAAACCAAACCAAACGATAATTAGATAAAACGAAACAAGATCACATTAGACAAAACAGAATTAGACCAAATCAAATCAAATAATTGATCAGACAGAATTAGCAAACAAGATAAATTAAAGTAATAAAAGAAAAAAAAGAAAAGGAAAACTATAATTTCCTTCCACAGTGTATACGGATTAAAAAAAAAAAAAGTAGTTTGAAAGTGTGTGTGTGTGTGTGTGTGTGTGTGTGTGTGTGTGTGTGTGTGTGAGGGGGGAGGGGGTGTATCGGGGGAAGGGTCGGGCGGGATGAGGGAGAAGCCATACCTTCCCAGACCAACCCAGCGGCAAATGAAGTCGCTATGATAAGAATTTTTATCAGATGCAAAGAGCATTGTTTATTTCTGATGATGGCTCCATCATCAGTCTGCAGCAAACAAAAACAAAAACGAAAGCAAAACAAAAGAAAACAAAAAAAAACAACAAAAAAAAAAAAAACAAAAACACCCCAAAAAAAACAACCAAACAAACAAACAAAAAAACCTGTGGCAGATTTTTTTTTTTTTTTCTTCTTAGGTTTAATGCCAGAAAAATACTATCATCATTTATGTTGTGTTTCATATAGTTTGTACTCTGTTTCTGATAGTTATATTATTTTTTAATTGTCTATGTTTAATCCTGGTGTAAAATACTATTGCTCTTATAAATTATAATATCCCCCATGCCCCGAAAGGGGTGAAAGGATGAAATGTTCTTGATTCTATCTTTTTTCTTTTTTTTTTTAATTATGCGATAACTGGAGCATAGTTATGACAACATTAAGACCATTATCATTATTGGTAATAATAGATAAAATGTAACAGCAGTATCAGTAACAGCGGTATATGTATGTATGTATGTATGTATGTATGTTTTATGTGTGTATGTGTGTATCTACGTACAGTAGTAGTAGAGTTTTTTCAGGTACACTTTATAGTCTTGTAGGGAAAAAAATATACGAGGCACACAGGATGTATTGACTCAAGTAAGTCAATATGTAAGTATAATAAGTAAGTAGATAAATGAACAAATAGATAGCATATACTAAATAGCATTTTACTACTACGACTACTACTACTGCTGCTGCTGTTGCTACTACTACTACTGCTGCTACAAATGTACATACACCGCTGCGTGTGGGTGGGTGTGAGCGAGATCGAACTTTTTTTGTAATCAGGAATGACTGGACCAAAATGAGCCCATCATTATTTTTGTTGTGTATGCGGGTGTGGGTTTTTTTTGTTTGTTGTTGTTGTTGTTGTTGTTTTTCCCCAAGTCTTTGGCTGTGTTCTGTTCTTGTCTGTTAACGATTATGTACTGAATATTTGGAGACGTTTTCCCTTGCAACACCTGTGGGGAGTGCTGCGCATCCAGAATCGGCCTCTTCTCCATATATGAGGACACACACCGACAGATAAGCCTGCCTGACTACTCATCCGTCGGACCGACGGGAGACTCCATCACTGAATATTTGCTTGCCGTCCACATCACAGAAAGTCATCATTATCAGAAAGTACGTTTCCCACGTAACCATATTTATGCCCTCCAGTTCAGAACACCTTTCGCTTTATTATTGTGTTTAGATTTTTCGATGATTAGACGACCCCCGAAAACAGAGTATGGCGGGGGGGTGGGGGTGGGGGTTAAAAAACTGCCAAACACGTAAAAGTGCACGTGAGAGTCACAGCCTACGAACTAAGAAGATTAGTAGTAGTCTGTGTGTATGTCAAACTCTCCTGACCAGGTTATTGCTTTTGAAAATAGATACATAGACAGTAAGGCTGGCGTCACTACGTTCGGATAAGATCCATTTTACCAGAGGACAACGCATTATGTCGCCTTTTTTTTTTTATTTATTTATTTATTTATTTTTTACGGTGCGCCAAGTGCGTGCTGCAAACGTGACCTCATCTGAAGGGACTGGAGATTCAGTTTGATTTGCCATTCAATCTTTTGAAGACACGACCCTCACGGACACTGTGTTGGCAAATAAGCGTCTTTAATACCCTTTTTAGCCACCTTCCTCCTATAATTATAGAAATAAATGAATAAAGAATGATTGAAAGAAAGATAGATAGATAGAGGGGAGAAGAAGAGAGAGAGAAAGGCATACACAACGACAGACAGACAGACAAAGAAATACAAAGACATAGAAACAGACAGCGACAGACAAATGTACAGAGAGACAGAAAGGACTGGGGAAAAAAAAGAATAAGAAAACGAATAAACCCATATTCAGCTGACTGAAATCCTACCCACAGTTACGAGCTGGTATTAAAAAAGGGAATGTGCATCACCTCATATTTTCATGACAATAAGTGCTCTCTCTCTCTCTTTGTCTATCTGTCTCTGTATCTGTCTGTCTGTCTGTCTGTCTGTCTCTCTCTCTCCTGGTGTGTGTTTGTGTTTTGTTAGTGTGTGTGTGTGTGTGTGTGTGTGTGTGTTACTCGCTTCCGTTTCGTACAGATGTGAGCGATGTTGTGTCTCTCAGTTTGACGCTGTGCTATACTTGTATATTATACATGTATTAAGTATAACAACATTTATATGCGTATGTGTTTGTGTGTCTCTTAGATCAACGACAGATGTGTAAGTTGGCCAAAGTGCTAATGTCTTCACTGTTGGAATATAAAGATTCATTCATTCATTAATTCATTCCTCTCTCTCTCTCTCTCTCTCTCTCTCTCTCTCTCTCTCTCTCTCTCTCTCTCTCCTCTCTCTCTCTCTGTGTCTCTGTCTCTCAGTATTTTTGTGAACCATCATCTCACCTGTAGGGTCTCTCGGACATGTTTTTAATTAGTCATTAGTCATTTTGTATAGGGAATGAAACGGGAAAAAAAGAAAAGAAAAAAAAAACAAAAAACACACACAAAAAACCAACTACAACAACCGCACACTGAATTAAAAAACAAAATTATAAAATAAATTAATATTCATTATTTCATCCATAACACACCATTGCCGTCAGTACAATGGACGACTAGTACCCTATATCTACGTGTGCAATATACAAACACACACACAGACACAGACACACAGACACAGGGACATACAGACACAAACACAGACTCTCTCTCTCTCTCTCTCTCTCTCTCTCTCCAGCAGCTCATTTACAGACTATGAAGTGACTTCATTTTAAACACAGTGTATACGAACCCATCTCCTCTTCCCCCATCCCTATTCCCCAATCCCTCTTCCCCTTCCCCAATGTGTATGTACGCCTATGGCCGAAACACGTTAAACCATCTGAATCTGAATCTCTCTCTCTCTCTCTCTCTCTCTCTCAACAGATCTTTATCCAATATATGTAAGTTCTGCTGTGAACTGTATTCGCCTCTGACTTAAATTGTTGCAAATGGATGAGAACAGAATACCATATAAAATATCTGTAAAATGTTATGTGATTTAGATAGTAAGGGGAAGAATAACTGGGTAACGAAAGTTCGTCTTTGTTTGTTTGAACATGCATTTGGTTTTGTGTGGAAGTGTTAATAGCTTTATATACGTTTTTCGCCAAAGGCTTATTGATTGTAGATGGCAAACGTGGCATAGTCACATTCATACTAATGATAGATTTGCTATGTATAGAACTTTCTGTAATGTACCGGATGTATACTCTTATCTATTGCAAGATAGGCATTTTAAACGTGTAACGACAAGATTTAGATTAGGACTATCAGAATTGACAATACATCATTTTTAGATACAGAAATTGTTGTGCTAATGATCTGATCTGTCCTGTATGTCGCGGAGCCCAGGAAAACTATGTACATTTTGTTTTTTGTTGTCCAGCACTAGAAAATATACGTCAAATGTTTATTAAACCTAAATACTACGAACATCCATCTCTGTTTAAGTTTAGTTTGTTGATGTCGTCAAGCAATACAAATAAAGTTATTGATTTTTTCCATGTTCTTATATAAGGCATTCAAACTGAGAGAAATCGCTGCTTCGTAAAGCCAATATAATGTATGTTTTGTTGTCATGTTAATTTGCTTATGTTTCGTTAAACTGTATCATGTTCACGTATACCCCTTCACTTGGGGTTGGGGCCTGAATGTGAATAAAACATTCCGATTCTCTCTCTCTCTCTCTCTCTCTCTCTCTCTCTCTCTCTCTCTCTCTCTCTCTCTCTCACTCACAGAATTGAATGACTTACGACAGAATTATATTCCTAAAAAATACAAGCTTTACCCGTCGATGACTAGGTTTTAGCATTTGATGCAAGACGAGCATTGCCTCCATGACATTGGAAGATACATTTATTATGCAAACCGACGTCGTTAATGCTTTTTTTTTCTTTTTCTTTTTTCTTTTTTTTTGTGTGTTCATAGTATACTATAACAAAGACTCACTCTGACATTGTCCGCACGATCTGTTGTAACGGGTCATATGGCCTTTTCAATAAAATTCTTGCGTTCTTGCGTTCTCTCTCTCACTCTCTCTCTCTCTCTCTCTCTCTCTCTCTCTCTCTCTCTCTCTCTCTCTCTCTCTCTCTCTCTCTCTCTCTCTCTCACATACAAACATGAAAGAAAACATGCACTTGAGCACGAACATAATACTTCCCCCCAAAAAAAACAAACAACAACAACAAAAAAACAAAACAAAACAAAACAAACAAACAAACAAACAAACCAATCCGACATTTGTAAGATAGAATTGACTTGTCCTGAAAAAGGAGATGCCTCCATCATGATACAATGGACTGAGTCAAATACAGCAGTGGCCCATATTCCCAGCAGGTGGTGGGTAGTTCATGGTGATTGTTTGTTATTAGAAATGTCAGCATAGGCAGGTATACATCCTTTGGGGGAAGGCTCCTTCTTAGACAGGTTATTGAAGAAAACAATGAATTTTATAGATACACACATAAATCAATGAGCAATCAAATAAATCGATAAGGGCATGGATAAATAAATAAATAAATGAATAGATAAATAAATACACGAATGAATGAATGAATAAATAAATAAATAGATAAATAAATAAATAAATAAAGTTTAACAAATTTTGAAAAAAAATTTCTGGAGTTTCAACACCAAAATTCATCGTCTTGATCTTCGTCGTCCTCATAGTATTTATCAAAATTAGATATACTTCTTCTTCTTCCTCGTTCGCCTCCCGTTAGATGAGCAGCCCGGTGTCCTCGATGAAGGCTGCCGTCCGTCGCAGCTCCTCCAGGGTGCCGTGCAGCTTGGCTTCCACTGCTGTCAGTGTTGGCCAGTACTTCCTCCTGGATGCTGCATGCGTCGTACAGTCTTGAAGGATGTGGTCGGTTGTCATTGGTCCCTCACCACAAGGGCACTCTCCACTCTTTCCAATGTTAAATATTGTGTGCATGTGGTGGAGTAGATGATAAATAAATAAATAAATAAATAAATAAATAAATAAATACAAAGATAAATAAACCACACACATACAAAAAACAACAACAAAAAAACAACAACAAAAAAACAAAACAAAACAACAACACATAAATAAATAGATAAGGATGATTTAACATCGAGCCTCGAAACCCACACTTTTTTCGTCTTGACGTCACTTCGTGATGAAGTCACACATATGACGTTAATGAGTCCTGTTGGAAATGTCGAACAGAACAACTTCCTGTTCGTCCTCAGACCGATGGATGCTGTTTCGGATTCCGTACGTGAAGTAGATCACCAACCCTGCACACACACACACACACACACACACACACACACACACACACACACACACACACACACACACGCACGCATACACACACACATACACACACACGCACACACACACACACACACACACACACACACAAATGAATAAATTCTAGGAAACTGAAATTTGCTGGGACATTGAGGATAAATATGGATTACTTAATTAAATTATGGATATATCTAGAAAATTAGTTTGGTTTATTAACAAGCATTAAGAAAAGAAATATATTAAGTCAAATCCAATAGGCAAAGCCTTCAAGACTCACTTGTGCATCGCGCAAAAACGAGAAAAACGAGGTCATATCGATTCTTACCAAACACAACCTACCTTCTAGAAACTCAGCGGGAAGCGGTTTTTAGAATTTTTGGATTTCGGACTGAATCTCAACGATATGAACCGTTAACTCACTCAGTACGGCCAGTCCTCTCTTCTCCTCTACACAGACCCCTCGGCTGTCCAGTGGGTGTCTGAATGACCCAACCTTTAGCTTCCGTCGTCAGAATTGTGGTATTCTTTGTCCACATTCACCTCTTCAGTATAAGAGCCTTCCGCTTGCAATATTTTGATGATGGTTATTGGGGTGAAACGCTGTTAACGTCGTCTCTTTCGCCGTTCGTATGGAAAGAGTTAATGATCCGGAAATACGGCATGTTTCGTGAAAGTTACAACCTATTATTGGTACGGCTATGAAGATTTTTTTTTTTCCATACTATGTTTCAGCCAAATTTGGTATTGGCAGACAAAGTATTTCCAGAGAAAATGGCAATGTCAAAGTTTACCATGGACACACACACACACACACACACACACACACACACACACACACACACACACACACACACACAACCGAGCACCGGGTTATAACATAGACTCACTTTGTTTACACAAGTGAGTGAAATTTTTTTTTAAGTTTGTGGTAAAGGAGACCTTGCCATCACCTGAAGTGCACTGCTATATAATTATGTCCGCTTTCTCCACTTCTGTAGAGATCGTATTCCACAGACTCACACCCAGCCAGCAGAAACTACTGCGTGTGATAGTCAATCGTGTCCGACTATGACCATCAGAACAGCAGAGGAGGCAACTGCTGTTCTGACTATTTGGGCTAGAATTTGATTATAGTGGAGAGTGTCTTGCCCAAATTACATCCCCACTCTCTCGGCCAAGAGGGCTTTAGGACAGTTCGTGTTGGGGATGGTTCCCAAAGGCCAACAAGCCCACAAGGCTGCGGCACTAAGAGCCAGTGCAAATTTGCCTCCTAGTTTGAGTGTCATAGTCCTTCACAAAAGACTAAGCTGTAAATAGTTTCCCATAGACTGGAGAAACCATTGATAATACAGCTCTCACTGTTGGCCCAAATGTAAACTTATGTCAATCTGTGATATAAGCCGAGTATTGACTGCACGGTCAATTCAATTTCTCTTTCATGTACATTCTAGTTAATTCAGTGCCTTTGTTGTTCCACAGGCCTGTTGTTTAGTCTGCCAAAGGCTACGCTGGACAGGACACGTTGTCCGCATGACAGACAGCAGGATCCCGAAGATGCTCTTGTATGGCCAGCTGAAGGAAGGCCACCGCGAACTTGGAAGACCCTGGAAGCGCTTCAAGGACACCTTGAAGACAAACCTCAAAGCCTGTGACATCGCTTCCTAGGAAACTGATGCCCTTGTTCGCTCTCGCTGGAGGATGCTGTGCTCTAGTGGCATAAAGACGTTTGGAAACAAGAGAACGCTGGCCATTAAGGAGAAGCGTGAGCGAAGGAAGCAGGGCTCAACTTCTGGAGACCTTTTCCTACACACAGCACATGCCCACACCCACAACACCCCACCAATCCCCCACACACCCACACACTCATCCATCCTCTTTTCCCCACCCACCCACACAAACCACACATCACACCCACAACACCCTCGTCCCCAACCCCCCAAACACAAACGACACACCACAAAATCCACACCCCGTCAACACCCCGTCAACCTTCGCCACACACCACAGACACACACAGACACACAGACACAGACACAGACACAGACACACACACACACACACACACACACACACACACACACACACACACATCTTCCACACCCCCTCTCCCACCGCTCCCCACACACGCCGATCCCCCCCCCCTCCCCAATCTACACTCATACACCAATCTCCTCCCCCCACAGACACCCCAACACACCCTTCCCCCCATCCACCCCACACCACACACACACACACACACACACACCAAAACCTCAACACCCCGTCAACCCCTCTACACACACCACACACATACTCACTCCCACTTACTCCCCACCCCAACACACCACACACCCACACCAACAACACCCCCCCCCCCCCCCCCTACACTCATACATCCATCTCCTCCCCTCTCACCACCACACCCACCACCACACCCCCTTACCACCGCCCACCTCAACCCCCCTCCCCACCACCCGCACCCACAACACCTCCATAACCCCCCTCCATCACACGCCACACCCACACACACACCACACGCCCTTACCACCATCTTCCTCTACCCTCACTCTCCCCCCTACCCACACAACTCCTTTCCCCCGCCACAGCAACATCCAGCACACACACACACACACACACACACACACACACACACACACACAACACCACCCCCCATCTCCCCTTCCCCCCACCCCACCCACCCACACCACACCCTTCCACCATTACCAGCAGCCGTCCACACGGCGAACCGGAGCCAGGCGAGGCAAGGGAGCGAGGCCAGCATGAGGCACGTTAGCACTACGGCCAGGAGTGGCACGAGCGGCACGTAGGGCGCCTTGAAGTGGAGCCGGACCTCGCTCTGAGGCTGACGGGCCACTCCCAGACCCGAGGCCACCAAGAGGGCCGAGCACGCGCTCACGGACGTCACCGCCCACCACGAGGACCCCGGGTCCGAGGGCCAGGCCGCGCTCGTGGCGGCGAGGCACGTGGAGGCCAAGAGGAAGACGAGGAGGAGGTGGCGCGTGCTGGCCCACGAGGCGGCGTCCGGCACCAGCTTGGCGCAGGAGGAGAGCTGCACCAGGGAGGAGAAGGTGGTGGTGGAGGAGGAGTTAGGGTGGTGGTGGTGGTGGTGGTGGTTGTCGTGGTTGTGGTGTTGGTGGTACGTCTGGGTCGCTCTCCTGAATTGTTGAAGGTCTGGAGGTCCAGCCGAGAAGGAGGATGACGAAGGTGTTGGTGTTCTCCTCCTGCTGCTTCTCCTGAAGTTGTAGGAGCGGGGAGGTTTCTCCAGCGATCTGGGTCTTCTTCGCCTTCATCGTCGTCGTCAGCGTCAAGGCCTTTCCCTCTCCATCGTGTACAGCACCGACCTCACCCGTTGTTGTGGGCGTCCTCTGTTGCTGTTGCTGTTGGTGTTGGTGTTGGTGTCTGTCTGTGGTTGGCGGTGGTGGTGGTGGCGTGGTTGTTGTTGTTGTGGTATCATGATGGCGGTGGTTGTGGATATGGGTACTGCTGTTGTTGTTGTTGTTATTATTGTTGCGGTTGCTAGGGAGGAGGGACGACGCGTCCTGGTAATGGTGTAGCCTCAGATCCCCGTTCGCCATCAACACCAGTTTGTGGGACTGGGCCCCATCTCCACCACCACCACCACCTCCACCATACCCTCCCCCGACCCCGCACCCCAGTGGTGGTAGCGCCTCCTCCATCGAGGCGGCGGAGGCAGCATCCAGGTCGGAGTACTCCCTGCACAGTCCCACGGGGTCCGGGCGGTAGCGCACGTGCAGCACAATCACGGCGGAGGTCAAGAACTGCAGCACAGTGCCCAGCGCCGACATCTCGATCAGACAGCCGAAGTCCAAGGTCAAGGCCAGCAAGGACGCCAACAACCCGGACAGCAGCGCTCCCAACAAAGGGATGGAGGTCAAGGCCACCTTGCTCAGACACCCCGGCAGCAGCCCGTCCTTAGCCATGCTGTGCAGAATCCGAGGCGGGTGGAACAGCCCGCTCATCGCCGAGGCCAGCAACCCCAACAGGGCCCCCGCGCCGATCACGTGGTTGGCGGCGTAGATGCCTTTGGTCTCGAAGGCGCGCGCGATGGGCGCGTTCTCCGCGAGGTCCTGCCAGGGGCAGGCAAGAGTCAGCGCCGAGGTGGCCAGGAGGAGGGTGAGGAAGAGCAAAGCGGTGGTGAGAGGGAGGGCGGAGGGGAGATGGCGGGAGGGGTCGCGGGTCTCCTGGCTGGCTCCGGCCACCTGGTCCACCCCCGTGAAGACCGACATCATCAGCGAGGCCCCCGACAACGTCTGCACATAATTATTATTATAGTTATGATTATGTATATACATATATGCATGACGCACACGCATGTGTGCAGCACGCACGTATGAGCGCCATCGCGTACACATGTATACGCGTGTGTGTGTGTGTGTGTGTGTGTGTGTGTGTGTGTGTGTGTGTTAGTGAATGAGTGTGTGTGCGTGTGCGTGCGTGCGTGCGTGCGTGTGTGTGTGTGTGTGTGTGTGTGTGTGTGTGTGGTGATAAAAATACTTAATGGTTTATCTAAGCTCTGAGGCCAAATGATTAACATACGTGATGATGATGATGATGATGATGATGATGATGATGATGATGATGATGATGATGTGTGTGTGTGTGTGTGTGTGTGTGTGTGTGTGTGTGTGTGATAGATAGATAGATAGATAGATAGATAGATAGAGAGAGAGAGAGAGAGAGAGAGAGAGAGAGAGAGAGAGAGATTATGACTGTGCGTGCGTGCGTAATTATGAGAGAGCGTCTGTGTATGTGCCTGTGTGAAAAAAATGGTTTAATTCTTTAAGTTGTTATGCCTTTGGCCCATATAAGTGACTTATGTTATGTACATGATGAGGTACACAATGACGCACGCGCGTTTGAGTGTGTGTGTGTGTGTGTGTGTGTGTGTGTGTGTGTGTGTGTGTGTGTGTGTGTGTGTGTGTGTGTGTGTGTGTGTGAATGTTTCTTTACATGTGTGCACACGCGTGCATGCGTATGCGTATTTCTGAGTGTGTGTGTGTGTGTGTGTGTGTGTGTGTGTGTGTGTGTGTGTGTGTGTGGGTGGGTGTGTGGGTGGGTGTGGGTGTGCGTGCGAGCGTGTGTGTGCGCGCGCGCGCGCGCTCGCGTTGCGCCCGCGCACGTGTGCATGTTTACTTACATATGTGTGCACGGGTACGTGCGTGTGTATGCATGTTTATGATCGTGCGTGTATATACAAATACATGTAAGTGAACGGCTGTGTGCTGGCATGACATACCCCGGCAAAGCCGAAGGCGAAGAAGCCGGGTGGGCGGGTCCAGTTGTGGGCCTGCACGTGGAAGTACCCGACACACACCAGGGCCAGGAGCACCAGTCCTGACGTCACGGCCAGACACAGCGTCACCACGCTGAACGCCTGTAACAGACACCGTCACCGTCACACACACACACACACACACACACACACACACGTATGCGCGCACACACACACACAAACACACACTGATTTCCCTATCCATAATCAGGTCTGTATGACTGTATATATGTCAACAAGGGATTTCCCTGTCCATCACCGGTTGTGCAAGGATGTAAGTTAGTGGATGGTGTGAGTGAACGTAAATAGGTCAACAAGGGATTTCCCTGTCAACCATGAGTTATGCATGGATGTAAGCGAGTGGGTGGTGTGAGTGGATGTAAATAGGTCAACAAGGGATTTCCCTGTCAACCATGAGTTATGCATGGATGTAAGCGAGTGGGTGGTGTGAGTGGATGGAAATAGGTCAACAAGGGATTTCCCTGTCCACCATCGGTTGTGCAAGGATGTAAGTTAGTGGATGGTGTGAGTGAATGTAAATAGGTCAACAGGGGATTTCCCTGTCCACTATCAGTTGTGCATGGATGTAAACGAGTGGGTGGTGTGAGTAGATGGTTTCAGTTTCAGTTTCACTTTCTCAAGGAGGCGTCACTGCGTTCGGACAAATCCATACACGCTACACCACATCTGTTGAGCAGATGCCTGACCAGCAGCATAACCCAACGCGCTTAGTCAGGCCTTGAGTGCATGCTTACATATTTGTGTACCTATGAAAGTGGATTTCATTTTACGTAATTTCGCCAGAGGACAACACTCTCGTTGCCATGGGTTCTTTTTCAGTGCGCCAAGTGCGTGCTGCACACGGGACCTCGGTTTATCGTCTCATCCGAAAGACTAGACGCTCAGTTTGATTTTCCAGTCAAACTTAGGAGAAAGGGCGAGAGCGGGATTCGAACCCACACCCTCACGGACTCTCTGTATTGGCAGCTGAGCGTCTTAACCATTCTGCCACCTTCCTCCTAGATGGAAATAGGTCAACAAGGGGTTTTCCTGTCAACCATCCGCTGTGCTTGGATGTAAGTTAGTGGATGGTGTGAGTGGATGTAAATAGGTCAACAAGGGATTTCCCTGTCAACCATGAGTTATGCATGGATGTAAGCGAGTGGATGGTGTGAGTGAATGTAAATAGGCCAAGAAGGGATTTCCCTGTCAACCATGAGTTATGCATGGAAGTAAGCGATTGGGTGGTGTGAGTGGATGTAAATAGGTCAACAAGGGATTTCCCTGTCAACCATCAGTTGTGCATGGATGTAAGTTAGTGGATGGTGTGAGTGAATGTAAATAGGTCAACAAGGGATTTCCCTGTCCATCATCGGTTGTGCATGGATGTGAGTTGATGGTGTGAGTGGATGTAAAATAGGTCAACAAGGGATTTCCCTGTCAACCATCAGTTGTGCTTGGATGTAAGGTAGTATATGGTGTGAGTGGATGTAATTAGGTCAACAAGGGCGTTAGTACATAACAAGATACGAACATAAATCGAAAACCATACACAAACACAGATACAGTAGAAATTAGGATACATACAAGTGCATATCAATATAAAAACCTGTGCATACTTACACGTGCACGCACTGCACACACACACACACACACACACACACACACACACACACTCTCTCTCTCTCTCTCTCTCTCTCTCTCTATCTCTATGTCTCTCTCTCTCTCTCTCTCTCACACACACACACACACACACACACACACACGTTTGAACAGAAGCTGCATGTTACATGTGGATGGGGCTGATGACTAGATCTTCAGGTAGATGGCTGTTGATTGTCTCTGTGTCTAGGTGTTGATATGTCAACAGTGTGGGTGTTGGGTGGGGTGGCGGGGCTGGGTGCGTGGATGTGTGTGTGGGGTGTGTGGAGGGGGTGTGTATGTGTGTGGGCGGGCGTGCGTGGGTGCGTAACTGGAGTCCTATTGATCGATAGCGCCCAAAGGCAGTTCTCAGTCGGCCCGACCTGGGGTAGTGAACCTGTTGTGCAAATAAAAATGTGTTTGTGAAGCGCTCAGAGCTTCATCTCTGACCGAGGTATGCGCTAATCAAGTCTCGTCATCGTCGTTATCATCATCATCATCATCATCATCATCATCACCTCACCACCACTACCACCACCACCACCATCAGCAGCAGCACCAGCACCACCACCATCATCATAATCATCATCATCATTACCTCACCACCACCACCATCACCACCACCATCACCAACATAGTCATCATCGTCGTCATCATCACCACTACAACCCCCCCCCCCCCCCCCCCCTAAAAGGAGACCACAAGAGCAGTTAATAAACCCGCAACTCTGAATGAAAGGAATCAGTTGTTGAACACAGAAGGGAACGAGTGGATAAAACAGACTCCGTATCTCCTGCCGAACGATCCTGAAGGCACAGACGATGAAGATGTGGTATGATGGCCTAGAGGTAACGCGTTCGCCTAGGAAGCGAGAGAATCTGAGCGCACTGGTTCGAATCACGGCTCAGCCGCCGAAATTTACTCCCCCTTCACTAGACCTTGTGTGGTGGTCTGGACGCTAGCCATTCGGATGAGACGATAAACTGAAGTCCCGT
>NC_134903.1:9067197-9069697 GCF_041734735.1 Babylonia areolata | reverse complement strand
CTGACAATGCCGCGGCTGACAACAGTGTCAGGGAACACAGGAGGAAACAAAGGAACCGATAATCTGAATTGAAAACCGACATCCTCTATGAATATTCATACGCTATTGTGTTATCTGGAACTCACAAGAGGCGTTGGATTATTCGGAAACCTGCAGAGTGCATTGCCGTGTCCCCCCCCCCTCCATGCCCCACTCCCCCCCCCCCCCACGCTAACTCCTCCTTACCCCCCGCTACCCCCCCTGCCCCCCCCCCCCCAAAAAAAAAAAAAGAAAAAAAAAAGAAGAAAAAAGCGTTAGGAAACCAGCAGAGAAAAATCGTGCCCCATAGAAGTAAAAGAAAAAAGGTGCACATGCGAGCGCACACGCACACACACACACACGCACGCACACACGCACACACACACACACACACACACACACACACACACACACACACACACACACACACACACACACACAGAGAAGAAATAGATATATCCTATCAAAACTGCTTTCTCCCTTAGGACTGCAAACTCGTAAAATCCAAAAGCAAATTTGTCATTACTGAAATCCCCTGCTATGTTGATCGGTCCAAAGACTGATGTATTCCCACCTGTCTCCGCTGTTTTAGAGAACAGTACACATGAGCGATGGCCTTGAGGTAACGCGTCCGCCTAGGAAGCGAGAGAATCTGAGCGCGCTGGTTCGAATCACGGTTCAGCCGCCGATATTTTCTCCCCCTCCACTAGACCTTGAGTGGTGGTCTGGACGCTAGTCATTCGGATGAGACGATAAACCGAGGTCCCGTGTGTAGCATGCACTTAGCGCACGTAAAAGAACCCACGGCAACAAAAGGGTTGTTCCTGGCAAAAATTCTGTAGAAAAATCCACATCGATAGGAAAAACAAATAAAACTGCTTGCAGGAAAAAATATAAAAAAAAATGGGTGGCACTGTAGTGTAGCGACGCGCTCTCCCTGGGGAGAGCAGCCCGAATTTCACACAGAGAAATCTGTTGTGATAAAAAGAAATACAAATACAAATATAGTTGTGTCCCCTGCTACTGTGACAGTCCAAAGAAAGACTGTTGTGTACCAAACTGTCTTCCTTGCTATCGAGAACAGGCTGAAGACGTACTGTTGTGTACCAAAGTGTTTCCACTGCTATCGAGAACAGTCCAACCACATATCTTTGGAAACCAGCCTGTCTCCCCTTGCTATACAGAACAGTCCAAATATCGTTGTGTAACCAACCTGTCTCCCTTGCTATCGAGAACAGTCCAACCACATGTCTTTGAAAACCAGCCTGTCTCCCCAGAACAGTCCAAATATCGTTGTGTAACTAACCTGTCTCCCTTGCTATCGAGAACAGTCCAACCACATGCCTTTGAAAACCCTTGCTATACAGAACAGTCCATACATCGTTGTGTAACCAACCTCTCTCCCCTACTATCGAGAACAGTCCAACCACATGTCTTTGAAAACCAGCCTGTCTCCCCTTGCTATACAGAACAGTCCATACATCGTTGTGTAACCAACCTCTCTCCCCTACTATCGAGAACAGTCCAACCACATGTCTTTGAAAACCAGCCTGTCTCCCCAGAACAGTCCAAATATCGTTGTGTAACCAACCTATCTCCTCTGCTATCGAGAACAGTCCAACCACATGTCTTTGAAAACCAGCCTGTCTCCCCAGAACAGTCCAAATATCGTTGTGTAACCAACCTGTCTCCCTTGCTATCGAGAACAGTCCAACCACATGTCTTTGAAAACCAGCCTGTCTTCCCAGAACAGTCCAAATATCGTTGTGTAACTAACCTGTCTCCCTTGCTATCGAGAACAGTCCAACCACATGTCTTTGAAAACCAGCCTGTCTCCCCTTGCTATACAGAACAGTCCAAATATCGTTGTGTAACCAACCTGTCTCCCTTGCTATCGAGAACAGTCCAACCACATGTCTTTGAAAACCAGCCTGTCTCCCCAGAACAGTCCAAATATCGTTGTGTAACGAACCTGTCTCCCTTGCTATCGAGAACAGTCCAACCACATGTCTTTGAAATCCAGCCTGCCTCCCCAGAACAGTCCAAATATCGTTGTGTAACTAACCTGTCTCCCTTGCTATCGAGAACAGTCCAACCACATGTCTTTGAAAACCAGCCTGTCTTCCCAGAACAGTCCAAATATCGTTGTGTAACCAACCTATCTCCTCTGCTATCGAGAACAGTCCAACCACATATCTTTGGATACCAGCCTGTCTCCCCTTGCTATACGGAACAGTCCAAATATCGTTGTGTAACCAACCTGTCTCCCTTGCTATCGAGAACAGTCCAACCACATGTCTTTGAAAACCAGCCTGTCTCCCCAGAACAGTCCAAATATCGTTGTGTACCAACCTGTCTCCTCTGCTATCGAGAACAGTCCAACCACATGTCTTTGAAAACCAGCCTGTCTTCCCAGAACAGTCCAAATATCGTTGTGTAACTAACCTGTCTCCCTTGCTATCGAGAACAGTCCAACCACATG
>NC_134903.1:9044697-9059697 GCF_041734735.1 Babylonia areolata | reverse complement strand
AAAATATGACTACACACACACACACACACACACACACACACACACACACACACACACTGCATACATACATTTTGACAATACATGTGTATCTAACACCTACCCTAACACATACGCACACATAGGCAGGCACAAACTTACATAAACGCACGCACACACAATACACATTCATATACATGCATGTAGTTGTGTACACATACATATGTATACATACATAGTCAAGAACAGCTAACGCAAAGGAAGTGGACCTGCCACAATTGAACTTACTGCTGAGGGAAAAGGTGAGTTTTGAGACGAGATTTAAAAGATGCGAGGGAATCAGAATGACGGAGGTTATCAGGGAGCTTCTTAAAAACATTAAGAGGGTGTTTATTATGCAGGACGATGAAGGACCCACAGATAATAAAGGATTCACTCTCGTCCTCATCTTCTTGCACAGTAAAACAGCAAGAGGGGCTGACTTTCTCTGTCTCTCTGTCTGTGTCTCTCCCTCTGTCTCTCTGGCTGTCTCTCTCTCTCTGTCTGTCTCTCTCTCTCTGTCTGTCTCTCTCTCCGTCTGTCTCTCTCTCCCTGTGTCTGATAAAGAAACCACAAGTAATAAAGGACTCACTCTGTGACTGTTTATTATGCAGGACGATGACGGACCCACAGATAATAAAGGATTCACTCTCGTCCTCATCTTCTTACACAATAAAACAGCAAGAGGGGCGGATTCTCTCTCTCTCTCTCTCTCTCTCTCTCTCTCTCTCTCTCTCTCTCTCTACCATTGTGTATGTGGTGGGGGTGGGGGTGCGCGTATCGAAATTGACAAGACAGGGACAGGGTGCACTCCGTGACTGTTCATTGTGCACAGTAATAAAAGTGCCACCAATAAAAAAAATAAAAATAAAATAAGGATTTACTCTGTGACTGTTTGTTATGCATGGCGATAAAGAAGCCACAGACAATAAAGGATTCAATCTGTGACTGTTTATTATTCATGAATAAATAAAGAAGCCACAAGTAATAAAGGACTCACTCTGTGACTGTTTATTATGCAGAACGATGAAGGACCCACAGATAATAAAAGGATTCACTCTCGTCCTCATCTTCTTGCACAATAAAACAGTAAGAGGGGCTGACTCTCTGTCTCTGTCTCTCCCTCCCTCTATGTCTCTGTCTCTGTCTCCCTCTCTCTCTGTGCCTCTCTCTCTACCATTGTGTGTGGTGGGGGTGGGGGTGCACGTGTCGAAATTGACAAGACAGGGACAGGGTGCACTCCGTGACTGTTCATTGTGCACGGTAATAAAAGTGCCACCAATAAAAAAAAAAGAAGAAGAAAAAAAAAAGAAAAAAAAAAGAAAAAGGATTTACTCTGTGACTGTTTATTATTCATGAATAAATAAAGAAGCCACAAGTAATAAAGGACTCACTCTGTGACTGTTTATTATGCAGAACGATGAAGGACCCACAGATAATAAAGGATTCACTCTCGTCCTCATCTTCTTGCACAATAAAACAGTAAGAGGGGCGGAGTCTGTCTCTCTGTCTGTGTCTCTCTATCTGTCTCTCTGGCTGTCTCCCTCTCTCTGTCTCTCTCTCTCTCTGTCTGTCTGTCTCTCTCTCCGTCTCTCTCTCTGTGTCTGATAAAGAAACCACAAGTAATAAAGGATTTACTCTCGTCCTCATCTTCTTGCACAATAAAACAGTAAGAGGGGCGGACTCTGTCTCTCTGTCTCTGTCTCTCCCTCTCTCTCTGTCTCTGGCTCTCTCTGTTTCCCTGTCTCTCTGTCTGTCTGTCTCTCTGTCTCTGTCTCTGTCTCTCTCTCTCTCTCTACCATTGTGTATGTGGTGGGGGTGGGGGTGCGCGTATCGAAATTGACAAGACAGGGACAGGGTGCACTCCGTGACTGTTCATTATGCAAGGTAATAAAGGTGCCACCAATAAAAAATAAATAAATAAGGATTTACTCTGTGACTGTTTGTTATGCATGGCGATAAAGAAGCCACAGATAATAAAGGATTCACTCTCAATAAAACAGTAAGAGAGGTGGACTCTCTCTCTCTCTCTCTCTCTCTCTCTCTCTCTGTGTGTGTGTGTCTGTCTGTCTGTCTATCTGTCTCTCCTTGATCTTCCTGCATAATAAACAGTCACAGATTGAAGACAGGGCAAGAATGGCGAGTGGGGGAGAGGGCGGAGGGGTGCTGGCGAGGTGAGGACCATGTTCACGCATAATGTGGTCGTGGTCGCGGTGTAAGGGGGACCGTCAAGGGAAGAAGAAGAAGAGGTAGGAAAAGTGGTGTTTGGAGAGTAGGGAGAGTGGGGTGGAGGGGAAGGGATGTGTTGTGGGTGTGGTGTGGGGGGGGGGGGGGGGGGGGGGGGGGGGGGGGACAAGGAAACAGCTACAGTGCAGAATGTTGACGGGGCAGAGCGAATGCAGAGTGTCAGTTTCAGAGAGCTGCCAATCTCGATGGGGCCGGGTAGGCGTCATGCATATTCATGTTCTCTTTGTCAAGTGGAAATGCGCACGCCATTCGCTTTGGGTCGTGGGCCAGGAGGTGAGATTTGTCTTCCCTGATTTCTTTCTTTTTTTTTTTTTTTTTTTTGAGGATGTTGGGGTATGGATAGGGGTGGTGGTGGTGGTGGTGGTGGTGGTGGAGGTATGGGTGATGACTTCGATCTGATTGAGTGTGGGTGTGAGGGTGGTGAACTGGTTGCCTTTTGTCGATGCCGATCTTATTAAGAGACAAAGCCGCGTCCGTGTTGGAATTATATGCTTGTCTGTCTGCCTGTCTGTAAGTTTGTGTATGTATGTATGTATGTATGTATGTATGTATGTATGTATGTATGTATGTCTCCCTGTCTGTCTGTCCGTATGAATGTATACATGCATCTAGGCATGTACGAAAATACGACAATGATTTTAAATGTTTTAATTAATGCTCATGTTAGCCAATTTGTTCCCCGAAAGGGGAGGCAAGCATGCCTCCACTCCCACCCCCCACCCCCACCCCCATCTCCCCATCCACCCACCACTCACCACAAACCGACCCCTAGTACAAAACATTTTTCATTAATTTTCATGCTTGCCAATTTGTTTTTTTTTTTCCCAAAGGGGGAAGTAAGCATGCTCCCAGTCCTTCAACCCCCCCCCCCCCCCCGTACCCGCACCCTCTCCACCACAAACAGATCCCCCCCCCCCCCCCCCCCCGCAGCCCAACCCCCGGACATAGAACAGCTTTGGGGGTTAAATGTTTAACCAACACTGCTCTTTTGTTTCGTTTGTGTTTTTATACGCTTAGTTTCCTTCTCTGCAACAGAACAAAGACAAGAAAAACGTGTGGTCATCATTCACTAATTACAAGCATATCTTGCATCAACCAGCGAGCATTCCGGGCTTTTTTTTTCCTGCAGTGTCCAGGTCTTAGTCTTGGGATTTGTTGACTAACACG
The DNA here is from genome assembly GCF_041734735.1 of Babylonia areolata. Classification (NCBI taxonomy): domain Eukaryota; kingdom Metazoa; phylum Mollusca; class Gastropoda; order Neogastropoda; family Buccinidae; genus Babylonia; species Babylonia areolata. The sequence continues at coordinate 9,056,268 of NC_134903.1, read as the reverse complement.
AGTTTCTCTTAGTCCCTTGTGCATTATTATGATTATGATTATGAATGTGATATGATGATGATGACGACGATGATGATGATGATGATGATGATGATGATCATCATCATCATCATCATCATTATCATCATCATTATCGTTATCATATTATTATCATTATCATCATCATCATCGGTTTCAGTTTCAGTTTCAGTAGCTCAAGGAGGCGTCACTGCGTTCGGACAAATCCATATACGCTACATCACATCTGCCAAGCAGATGCCTGACCAGCAGCGTAGCCCAACGCGCTTTGTCAGGCCTTGAGAAAAAAATAAATAAAATAAATTAAAGTAAATAAATAAATAAATAAATAAATAAATAAATAAATAAATAAATAATATAATGAAATAATAATAATAATAATGAAAATAAAATAAATAAATCGATAAATAAATACATAAAATAAATTGATAAATAAAAAAAAACAATAATGATGATAAACAAGCAAATAAATGTAAAAAAAAAAAAAAAATCAAAAAAAAATCATTGATTGATTGATTGATTGATATGGATACTTATATAGCGCCTATCCTCGGTCGGAGACCAAGCTCTAAGCGCTTTACAAACACGGGGTCATTTGCACAACAGGCTGCCTACCTGGGTAGAGCCGACTGACGGCTGCCACTGGGCGCTCATCATTCGTTTCCTGTGTCATTCAATCACATTTCAGGCACGCACACATACACACTCAGACAGACATGCAACATTTTACGTGTATGACCGCTTTTGGTTATCTACCCGGCCATGTAGGCAGCCATACTCCGTTTTCGGGTGCGTGCATGCTGGGTATGTTCTTGTTTCCATAACCCACCGAACGCTAACATGGATAACAGGATCTTAACGTGCGTATTTGATCTTCTGCGTGTGTATACACACGAAGGGGGTTCAGGCACTAGCAGGTCTGTACAAATGTTGACCTGGGAGATCGGAAAAATCTCCACCCTTTACCCACCAGACACCATCACCGAGATTCGAACCTGGAACCCTCAGATTGAAAATCCAACGCTTTAACAATTCGGCTATGGTGCCCGAAGATGATGATGATGATGATGATCATCATCATCATCATCATCATTATTATCATTACTTCTTACTGGCCGCCATTGGGTGTCCGGTATCGTCCACCTAAATATTTCAAGGAAAATGTTTAGACTACTATTTCACTTTAAAAAACAACAACAACAACAACAACAACAAACACATTCTGCTTGTTTTCTCCTTATTTCTGCTCATGTTATTGTTTGAGGAACATATACGTAACTAACGTGAGACCCCTACCAAACTTTGCTGAGTACTTTGGGGAGGTTTTTTTTTTTTTTTTTTTTTTTTTTTTTTTTTTTTTTCCTTTGCTGAAGTAAGTAACCAGTAGCAAGTCGCAAGCAGCAAGCCCGATGAGCAACTCGTACTCTACGGTACAAAACAATGGAGGATCTAAAATGAGCATTAATGAAAAGTGTTTAAACTTATACCATCCACTCCAAAGCCGCCCCTCTGCCCCCACCCCCACCCCCACCCCACCCCGAACCCCCGACTCCCTCACCTCTATTGCACGTAAGTTTTTTGTGTGTTTTTTTAAGATTCAAAGTTAACCCTTTCACCGCCAGTCAGTTTAGAGTGCAAATTAACCTTGTGCAGGAACCACAGAAAAGATGGTGTCTAAGAATAGCTGGGGATTCCCCTGTGATGTGTAGAAAAAAAAAAAAGGCCAATCATACCACTGAAAATTAAGAGCATTAGGTTCATGCACAAAAGGCCCATCATCTGGTTGCATTTTAGTGACATGGGTGCTTTACCTAGCTGGTGCCGAAATGCGACCATGGCGGTGAAAGGGTTAAACCTAGATGCTTCCCCCCCCTTTTTTTTTGTTAATGAAAACAAAGACGTCTGGGCTCGGATTTATTAACCACTCAAATCTAGAAGATCATGCATCGAACCAAGAAGACATTTAACGTGCAATGACGCATTGAAACAACGCGACTGGGTATCATCTGAACGGCCAGTGAGGAGTAGAGCCAATTCTTATGCCTGATAAGGCTGCGGTATCGTCCCCTGTGTGCTCGTTAAAGGAACTCAGTAACGGCAGTGAACTATCCCTCCGAGGTAAGTGATCCAGACAGACGTTTTTCAGTTAACTGGTGTTCTCAATCTCATTTATTTATCTATTATTATTATTATTATTATTATTATTATTATTATTGTTATTGTTATTATTATTACTACCTTTTTAATATTATAATTATTATTTATTTATTTATTTATTTATTTATTTATGTAAGCTTATCTATTATTTATTCACCTTTTTTCTTTCTTTTTTTTTCTCAAGGCCTGACTAAGCGCGTTGGGTTACGCTGCTGGTCAGGCATCTGCTTGGCAGATGTGGTGTAGCGTATATGGATTTGTCCGAACGCAGTGACGTCTCCTTGAGCTACTGAAACTGAAACTCTCAATCTCATCTCAAAAGTCAATAGAGTGACCTCCCTTAGCTGTCCACGAGAGGGGGTAATACTATGAATATGAAGAAACCAGTACGGCGAAATGTTATTCTTCAACAAGAAATGCGATAGATAGATGAATAACGAATGTTTGAAACTGCGACCTCTGCTTGTAATTACAGAGAGGTGCTATCCATCACAGGTTGGTGAAATTGTCATATAGAATGATACGGCAGAGAAGGAGAAAAAATCTTTGTTATGATTAAAAAAAAAAAGAATCAAAGATTGGTGCGCGTGCTCAGCTCTCTCTCTCTCTCTCTCTCTCTCTCTCTCTCTCTCTCTCTCTCTCTCTCTCTCTCTCTCTCTCTCTCTCTCTGTGTGTGTGTGTGTGTGTGTGTGTATGTGTGTGTGCGTTTGTGTGGAGAGAGAGAGAGAGAGAGAGAGAGAGAGAGAGAGAGAGAGAGAGAGAGAGAGAGAGAGAGAGAGAGAGAGACGCTACATTCCATCGTTAACCCGCGACTAACCACTAACAACATCAACTTTCCAATCGTAAACTATCCACTTATCACATCCAAGAAACGAAAAAAAGACAGGAAGAAAGAATGCAAAACAAAACAAAGCAAAACAAAACAAAACAAAACGAGGCAGTGCATATTCCTTCATGGAGAACTTACCTTCACGGATAGAAAAGAAGCAAGGGAGACAACCAGCATTATGACGCAAGCCAGCACATCCGGATGAGTGGCAAACACTTCCGGCAGCTGCCATGTTGCCACGCCCTCTGTTTCCCTGCAAGGGGAACAATCCATTCAAATCATTGATTCAGAAGGTGGACCGTGAATTGCCGAGCGTCTGATGACAGGGACAACATGGCAGTGAAAGAATGCATGATAAACAGTTAGTCAGTCAGTGAATCAGCCAGTCAGTTAGTCAGTTGATTAGTTAGTGCGTGGGTGAGTGAGTGATTGAGTCACTCAGTTACTTAGTTAACACACTACACTACACCACACAACACCACACCAAACCACAAAATATCACACCACATAAAACCACACAACCGCACACCAAAAAACACAGCACAGCACTACACAGCACCACAAAACACAACAGAACACAGTGCCAAAAAACACAAAACGACACAATACCACATCACATAAGGCAACAACACATAACGCAACACCACACATCACAACAACACACAACGCAATACTAAACAAAAAAATACATATATATATATATATATATATATATATATATATATATATATATATATATATATATATATATATATATATATATAATATATATATATATATATATATATATATATATATATATATATATATATATATATATATATATATATCAGTACGACACAACACAACAACACGCAACACAACACAATGCTACACAACACGACATTTCACCACACAACACTTCACCTCACCACACAACATCACACAACACAACACCATACAACACTTCACCACACCACACCACACAACTCAACACTGAACAAAACAATAGCACACAACACAACACTATGCCACACACCAGAACACAACACCGCACAACGCTACACGACACAACACAACACCACTCTACACAACACAACACCATACGACACGACACGACACAACACAATACCATACAACGCTACACCATACGACACAACACAACATCATACAACGCTACACCACACAACACAACACAACACCATACCACGCTACGCCACTCCACAACACAACACCACACCACACGACACAACACGACACAACACAAAACCATACAACGCTACACAACACAACACAACATGACACGACACAATGCTACACCACAACACAACACGACACAACACCATACAACGCTACATCACACAACGCAACACCACGCAGCATCACACAAGGCAGCACCGTACACCACTACACCACACCACTTTTTGGTTTTTTATTTATTTATTTATTTATTTATTTATTTATTTTTTCGTCTATCAGCTCGACGAGGACCATTTCAGTCATCGGCTTCGGATCCACTATGTTTACACATACCCAGATTCAAACACTCCACTGTTGGAGGCCGTTCTTTCTCTGTTTCTGGGCCTTGCATTTGGAATGAACTTCCTCTTTCGCTTCGTCAGGTCTCCGCACTCAGCTCTTTCAAGTCTGGCCTTAAAACCCACCTCTACCCAATGTAGCCTCCCTCCCCTGCCTCTTCCTTGTCTTCAGTTTCTTCTTCAGTTTTAGAGTTATGCGGGCGTGTGGATGACTGGTGTGAAAGCCCTTTGATTTGTCTCTGCACATAAATACCCTAATAATAATAATAATAATAATAATAATAATTTTTCTTCTTCTTCTTCTTCTTCTTAATATTATTATTAATAATAATAATCATTATTCTTCTTCTTATTATTATTAATAATAATAATAATATTATTATTATCATCCTGGGGATGGGGTTGCTGGGATCGGTGTGTGCGAAGAAGGTTGGTTAGTCGAGTCTGCTCCCTGAAGGTTCTGTGGCAGTGTGGACGGGGGATGGTGGAGGCAGTTGGGGGTTCCAAGGATCGGGCTTTCCGCGCCTGTCTCCGCTGCTCAGCAACAGCAGTCCTGGTGGCTTCACAGATCAAGGCACCTTTGAAAATGGCAGAGCACCATCCGGACCTGTCCACAGCTGCATGCTTCCATGTGTCTGGGTTGATGTTGAAGGCCTTCAGGGATGACTTAGGCGTGTCCTTGAAGCGGTTTTTATTGCCCCCATGGGAGGCTTGCCTTGTTGTCGCTCATCATATAACAGTTTCTTTGGCAGCTGATGGTCTGGCATGCGAGCTACATGTCCTACCCAGTGAAGCTGCGACTGCATGAAGATGGTGTGAATGCTAGGCAGACCCGCACATGAGAGGACCTAGGTGTCTGGGACCCTGTCTTGCCATTTGATCCCAAAGAGCTTTCTGGGGCAATACAATACACACACAATACACAAACTTTATTGTCTATACTTTGGCACAGAGATTTTCTTTTTGGCAGCAGCACATGTCCAACATAAGAAGAAAACAACAAACAAATTAAATGAATAGAAAATAAAAAGATAAACTAAAAATTAAATGGCACCAAATGGAGATAGCTATATGCAAATATACAGGTTACTGAAATTTACGTGCCTCTCCATTTCAGTCAGCCAAACCGCATTGCACATCTACCCCCCCCCACACACACACACACACCCCACGCACACACACCATGCGCACACACACGCACACATACACTCTCTCTCATCCCCTCTCTCTGTCTCTCTCTTCACAAGAAATGCAACTACAAAGATCATCGTTCATTTAATTTGATTTAATTTCATTAGGTTGTGTGGAAGTGGTTGAATTTCTTGGCATGGTGCTGGTGAACTGTTCAGATCTCACAGTGCGTACAGCAGCATAGGGAGTACAATTACCCTGTACACCTCCAGGTTATTTTCGAGGCTGGTGCCTCTTCTGTTCCACAGACTGTTGTGTAGTCGGCCAGAAGTGGCGCTGGCTTTCGCGAGCCTGGAGTTCATCTTTTCATCGGTGGTAGGATCTCTGACAGTGTGTTGCCAAACCACACTACACAGCCCCACTCAACACAGCACAACATTACAGCACATACCACACCTCACAACACCACAACACAGCGTAGCACAACACCACACCACATTATATAGCACAAACATCACACAACACCAGACCACACTATACCACACCACACCACACAACACCAGAGCACATTATACCACACCACACCACACCATACAATTTCACACCACACAACACAATACAACACAATACCACACCACACTACACCACACCATTCCACACTCCACAACAACACACAACTCCACACAACACCAGACCACAACATACCACACCACACCACACCATTCCACACCACACAACACCACATAACACCAGACCACACTATACCACACCACACCACACCATTCCACACCGCACAGCACTACACAACACCACACAATACCATACAACACCACACAACACAACACAATACCACACAACACAACACCACACAACACAACACCACACAATACCACATCACACCAAACATCACACCAAAACACCACACGACACTACACATGCACAAAACAACACCGCATGACACAACGCCACACACACACACACACACACACACACACACACACACACACACACACACACACACACAGCTACGTAATTCACTGGGGTCCACACTGATTCAACAACCAGCATGGCTCTCTAAACCCATTCCGGCTTTGTGCGGTTCATTACCGGAATCCGAACAGGCACAGAGCAGTCCCGCTGTTGAAAGAACCAATTTGGTAACAGCCACTGTTCCCGTTTCAGACACCGATACTGGCAACACAGTTCGAACCGAAGGCTGGGGGAAGGGAACTCACTAGCTAGCTGATTCTGTGGCATTCTTTCTAGACAATTTTCATCCCGTAGAACTCCGTCTCACGTAACTTCTCACATGGGAGTTTCTTTCCAGAGAGGGTGGTGATTCAGCTGCCGGTGAATCTCACCCTGGGTCGCCATACGAAATTTCACCCTGGAGATTTTCTTTTCACTTTGGTTCCTTCTCTCATTCCCAGCCAGTCTCTCTCCCTCTTGCACGATGAGAGAGTATCGATTTTTTTTTTCTTTTTTACATCAGTACAAAGACCAGAATTGTGTTTTGTCCTTTTACCACTAGTCGTTAATACTGTGTGTGTGTGTGTGTGTGTGTGTGTGTGTGTGTGTGTGTGTGTGTGTGTGTGTGTGTGTGTGTGTGTGTCCGTTTTTCTCTGTGAGTCTCTCTCTCTCTCTCTCTCTCTCTCTCTCTCTCTCTCTCTCTCTCTCTCCCTCTCTCTCTCTCTCTCTCTCTCTCTCTCTCTTTCTCTCCCTCTCTCTCTTCCCTCTCTCTCACTCACTCCCTCTCTCTCTCCCTCTCTCTCTCTCTCTCTCTTCCCTTCTCTCTGCCCCCTCGTTCTTTTACCCCCCCACCCCGCACCCTCCCGCCCCCGCTCCCCTCCACACACACACACACACACACACACACACACACACACACACACACACACTTACCCAGACAGAGTGTCGTTCACCATGTAGTCCAGATAGTGGCGCCAGGCTTTGGCGGCCACGGCGGCGGTGACAGCGTGCTCCAGAAGCATGGTCCAGCCCACCACAAAGGCCGACAACTCGCCCAGCGTGACGTAGCAGAACGTGTAGCCCGTGCCGGCCCGGGGCAGGCGGCCCGCCAACTCCGCGTGGCACAGTCCTGCCACAGGTCACCATCACGGTAAGCACACAGCAATTGGAGCAGAAGCAGCAGCAGCAGCAACAGCAACAGAAGCAGCAACAATCACAACAACAGCAGCAGCAACAGTAAGAGAGTTGAAGAAGAATGAGGAGGCTAAAAAAACAAAAACAAAAAAACAACAACAAAAAACAACAGGAAGAACAGTTTCCGTTTCACTTTCACAAGGAGGCGTCACCGCGTTCGGACAAATCCATATACGCTACACCACATCTGCTAGGCCAGATGCCTGACATCAACACAACTCAACGCGCTTGATAGGTCTGCATTTCATGTTTGTATATCTGTGTACCTATCAGGGTGAGTTTCTTTTTTCTTTTTTTTTTTACATAATTTTGTCAGAGGACAACACTTTTGTTGCCATGGGTTCTTTTTTTTTTTCAGCGCGCCAAGTGCGTGCTGTACACGGGACCTCGGTTTATCATCTTATCCGAAAGACAGTATAAACAACATAACAACAACAAAAAACGAAGAGCAAGAACAGCAACATCAACAATATCAGCAACAGCCGAAACTACAGCAGCAGCAGCAGTAACGACAACAACAACAGCAGCTGCTGCTGCTACTTCTACTACTACTACTACCACTGCAACGAACCATCATCATCACCATGAGAGAGAGGGAGACAGACAAACAGACAGAAAGACAGACGTACAGACAGACATATGGAGGGATGGCCTAGAGGTAACGCGTCCGCCAAGGAAGCGAGAGAATCTGAGCGCGATGGTTCGAATCACGGCTCAGCCGCCGATATTTTCTCCCCCTCCACTAGACCTTTAGTGGTGGTCTGGACGCTAGTCATTCGGATGAGACGATAAACCGAGATCCCGTGTGCAGCATGCACTTAGCGCACGAAAAATAACCCACGGCAACAAAAGGGTTGTACCTGGCAAAATTCTGTAGAAAAAGTCCACTTCAATAGGAAAAACAAATAAAACTGCACTCAGAAAAAAAAGAAAAGAAAAAAAAATATATATAAAAGGGTGGCGCTGTAGTATAGCAACGCGCTCTCCCTGGGGAGAGCAGCCCGAATGTCACACAGAGAAATCTGTTGTGATAAAAAGAAATACAAATACAAATAATAGGCGCACGGACAGAGACAGACAGACGGACAGACAGACAGACAGACAGACACACACACACACACACACACACACACACAGACTGACCGGCCAAAAGGGCGGTCACTCCGGCAATGATGACGGAGAGCACGGAGGATGGTCCCGCTTCTTGACGCGTCACGTGGGCTGACAGCACGTACACCCCGACCCCGCCACAGCTACCCACACCTGTTGAAGTAGGAAAATATGACACGGTTTCCCCCCCTTGCAAAGAAGATTCATTCATTCATTCATTCATTTATTTATTTATGTATTCATGTAATTATGTATCTTCTTATTTATCATCATCATTATCACCACCATCACCATCATTATCATCGCCATTATCATTATCATCTCCTCCTCCCTCTCCTTCTTCTTCTTCTGCTACTATTGATTCTCCTTCTCCTTCCATTCCTCCTCCTCCCTCTTCTTCTTCTTTTTCTTATTCCTCCTCCTCCTCCCTCTTCTTCTTCTTCTTCCTCCTCCTCCATCTTCTTCTTCCTCCCCCTCCTCCTCCATCTTCTTCTTCGTCTTCTCCTTTTCTTCGTCTTCTTCTTCTTCCTCCTCCTCCTCTTCTTCTTCTTCTCCTCATTCTCTTCTTCATCTTCTTCTTCTTCCTCCTCCTCCTCCCTCTTCTTCTTCTTTTGTTGTTGGTCTTCTTATCTTCCCGCCTCTACCACCCTTCGTGCTAGCAGTCTTTCCCACCTCCCCGTTATCTATGACATCATCATCTGCTTCCGTACTGTCTCTTCTTCTTTCACGGCTTTGATTGTTGTTGCCGACTCTCCACCTTATTGTTGTTTTCCTTCGTTTCATTGTGTGTGTGTGTGTGTGTGTGTGTGTGTGTGTGTGTGTGTGTGTGTGTGTGTGTGTGCTTGGGCTCATGTACGTTTATGTGTATTTGACTGTGCTTTCATATCTGTGAAACTGCATGTTTGGTGCATATCTGTTATGCATCATTGTTGTCTTATTTATTTATTCATCATCATCATCATCATCATCATCATTATTATTATTATTATTATTATTATTATTATTATTATCATTATTATTATTATAGTTGGGAGGAGCGCATGCCGGATATAATATTATTGTTGTTTGTAAAAACCACCAAATACTGACATGAATTACGGGATCTTTAACGAGCGAATTTCATCTTCCGCCTGCGAATACACATCAAGGGGTTTCAGGCTCTAGCAGGTCTACGCATCTGTTGACCTGCGACATCTGCAAATCCACCACCCTTTACCCGCCAGGCAAAGTGACTGGGATTCGAACCCGGAACCCTAATACTGAAAGTCCAACGCTTTAACCACTCCGCTGCAGCGCCCTTCTTTCGGATGATAATGACTCAAACCTGCGGAAAAGAACACTGTGATAACGTGACGAAATTTTCTACCAAACAGATGACGTAGACAGGTGAAAAATACGTCACCACTGACAGAGACTCACCCAGCCCAATGAGGTCCAGCAGGGTGAGGGACCTCCGGAAGGCCGTCTGCTGCAAACTGCGGGCGTCCCACCCCTGACGGCGACCTATCGCGTCCAGGAACTCTCTGCAACACCTCATGCTGTCCTGGGGAACCGGCCCTGAAACACTGTACACGTGGCCACAGGGTCAGCGCTGATGATGATTAATTTGTATTTGTATTTCTTTTGATCATAACAGATTTCTCTGTGTGAAATTTGGGCTGCTTTCCCCAGGGATAGCGCGTCGCTACACTACAGAGCCACCCCATTTTTGTTTTTTTTTCTTTTTTTTTTCCTGTGTGCAGTTTTATTTGTTTTTTCCTATCGAAGTGGATTTTTCTACAGAAATTTGTCAGTAACAACCCTTTTGCTGCCTTGGGTTCTTTTACGTGCGCTAAGTGCATGCTGCACACGGGACCTGCACGCAGGAAAAAAATACAAGAAAAGGGTGGCGCTGTAGTGTAGAGACGCGCTCTCCCTGCAGAGAGCAGCCCGAATTTCATACAGAGAAATCTGTTGTGATAAAAAGATATACAATTACAAAAACAAAAACAAAAACAACAACTACTACTACTACTACTACTACTACTACTGCTGCTGCTGCTGCTGCTGTTGCTGCTTTTGCTAATGTTTCTACTACAAATAATGATGATGACGACGATAACAATACCATTGCTACTACTACTACTACTACTACTACTACTACTACTACTGCTGCTGCTGCTGCTGCTGCTGCTGCTGTATCAGTGATGATACGATCATGCTGATGAAGCAGATGGTGATGATGATGATGATAGTGATGATGATGCTGATTATGATACTACTACTGCTGCTGCTGTTTCTATTGTTGCTGCTGCTAATAATGATGATGACGATGATGACAATAGCATTACTAGAAACTAGTACTATTGCTGTTGCTGTTGCTGTTTGTTTTGGTGTATGTGTTTTTATGTTCAATCGCCATTCATCCTTTTCTCTCTCTCTCTCTCTCTCTGTGTGTGTGTGTGTGTGTGTGTGTGTGTGTGTGTGTGTGTGTGTGTGTGTGTGTGTGTGTGTGTGTGTGTGTGTGTGTGTTGTTGTTGTTGTTGTTGTTGTTGTGTTGGGAGGTTTTTTTTGTTTTTTTGTTTGTTTTTGTTTTGTTTTTTGGGGGCGGGGTTGTTGCATTTATTTATTTAGATATGTATTTTCTTAACCGATTTCCAAAAGTGA
>NC_134903.1:9037197-9039697 GCF_041734735.1 Babylonia areolata | reverse complement strand
TCGTTGCTGTCCAAACCTTTATTGACATTTAACGTGTATGACCAGTTTGTTTGTTCACCCCGCCATGTAGGCAGCCATACTCCTTCTGCCACAGAGAACGGTATCGTTTGCATTGTGGATATTTTAGTGCAAGAAACAACTCTGTGTGTGTGTGTGTGTGTGTGTGTGTGTGTGTGTGTGTGTGTGTGTGTGTGTGTGTGTGTGTGTGTGCGTCTGTCTGTCTCTGTCTATCTCTGTCTCTGTCTATCTCTGTCTCTGTCTCTCTGTCTCTGTCTCTCTCACTCTCTCTGTGTGTCTCTGCCTGAATGTCCGTCTGTCTCTGTCTCTCTCTGTGTCTCTGTATCTCTCTCTCTCACTCTCTGTGTTTCTGTCTGTCTGTCTGTCTTTCCGTCTGTCTCTGTGTTCTCTCTCTCTCTCTCTGTATAATATATATATATATATATATATATATATATATATATATATATATATATATATATATATATATATATATATACCCTTGATTCATCTTTTTATTTTCCCCTTCACCTCTTTGGTTCCATGTACTGACCCCTCATTCGAGCCGCACCTCTTTCTGGTTTAACCTTTTCGCTGTGGAGATCAAAACATGATTTCTTTCCAGAGGGGAGGGGTGCAATTTATGGCAGGGTAGCAACATTTTATTACACCTAGTATCTAAGATTCCTGTACATGTTGTGCATGAACGTAATTTTTTTTTTTTTGGGGGGGGGGAAGCCGTGCTGTGAGCTTTTATTCTCTCACTGAATACACCTTTAGCGATTCTGACTGAAGAAAGAAAAAGAGAGAGAGAGAGAGAGAGAGAGAGAGAGAGAGAGAGAGAGAGGGAGAGAGAGAGAGAGAGAAACGGTGCGCGCGTATATATATATATATATATATATATATATATATATATATATATATATATATATATATATATATATATATATATATATATATATATGTGTGTGTGTGTGTGTGTGTGTGTGTGTGTGTGTGTGTGTGTGTGTGTGTGTGTGTGTGTGTGTGTGTGTGACAGAATGATCACAATGATGATTTCGGTCGCTAAATAAATAGAAGAAGAAGAAGTGAACAAAAGAAATATTGAAAGCAAAATATGTATTACATACCAAAAGAAGAAAAGAAATTAGACAGACAGACAGATATGCAGACAGATAGAGGGAGAGGGAGAGAGAGAGAGACAGAGAGACAGACAGACAGACAGACAGCAGAGAATGAGACACGGATACAGACAGACAGCAAAGACAGAGACACGGATACAGACAGACAGCAAAGACAGAGGACACGGATACAGACAGACAGCAGAGACAGAGACACGGATACAGACAGACAGCACAGACAGAGACACGGATACAGACAGACAGCAGAGACAGACATGGATACAGACAGACAGCAGAGACAGACATGGATACAGACAGAGAGCAGAGACGGAGACACGGATACAGACAGACAGCAGAGACAGAGACACGGATACAGACAGACAGCAGAGACAGACACGGATACAGACAGACAGCAGAGACAGACATGGATACAGACAGACAGCACAGACAGAGACACGGATACAGACAGACAGCAGAGACAGACACGGATACAGACAGAGAGCAGAGACGGAGACACGGATACAGACAGACAGCAGAGACAGACATGGATACAGACAGACAGCAGAGACAGAAGACACGGATAGAGACAGACAGCAAAGACAGAGGACACGGATACAGACAGACAGCAGAGACAGAGACACGGATACAGACAGACAGCAAAGACAGAGACACGGATACAGACAGACAGCAAAGACAGAGGACACGGATACAGACAGACAGCAGAGACAGAGACACGGATACAGACAGACAGCAGAGACAGAGACACGGATACAGACAGACAGCAGAGACAGACATGGATACAGACAGACAGCAGAGACAGACATGGATACAGACAAAGAGCAGAGACAGAGACACGAATACAGACAGAGAGCAGAGACAGAGACACGGATACAGACAGACAGCAGAGACAGAGACACGGATACAGACAGAGAGCAGAGACAGAGGACACGGATACAGACAGACAGCACAGACAGAGACACGGATACAGACAGACAGCAAAGACAGGGACACGGATACAGACAGAGAGCAGAGACAGAGGACACGGATACAGACAGACAGCAGAGACAGAGGGCACGGATACAGACAGACAGCACAGACAGAGACACGGATACAGACAGACAGCAGAGACAGACATGGATACAGACAGAGAGCAGAGACGGAGACACGGATACAGACAGACAGCAGAGACAGAGGACACGGATACAGACAGACAGCAGAGACAGAGGACACGGATACAGACAGACAGCAGAGACAGACATGGATACAGACAGACAGCAGAGACAGAGACACGGATACAGACAGAGAGCAGAGACGGAGGACACGGATACAGACAGACAGCAGAGACGGAGACACGGATACAGACAGAGAGCAGAGACGGAAGA
>NC_134903.1:9027197-9032197 GCF_041734735.1 Babylonia areolata | reverse complement strand
CACACACACACACACACACACACACACACACACACACAAAAACCCCCAAAAAAACAACATTTTTCTCCCAAGCCAAAACTAAAAAAAACAACAAAACACTTCCAACGTAAAAAAAAAAGAAAAAAAAAAAAAAGAAAGAAAAGTGTTTTCAGTTAAATGTCAACTCTACGAACCGAAGACACGCCAGCTTAATCAACTTGAGGAAAAGACTGGCTTCACACTGGGCTTTGTTGACTGACAGCGGGAGAACAGCTTCAGCGTGGAAGAAGTTGGTGTGTGGATGAAAGAATAAGAAGAGGAACAAGAGCAAGAAGAACACGAAGATGGCCGAGAAGAAGGTGAAGGAGAAAGAAGAAGAAGAAGAAGAGTAAAAAGAACGGGAAGAACGAGAACAAAATCAACCAGGAGAAGGAGAAGAAGAAACAAGGAGAACAAGAAGAAGAACGAAGAGAAGAGTGACAAGGGAAAAGAAGTGACGAAGGGGGAGGAGAAACTAACGAAGGAACACGCAAATGAATTAATGAACCAACCAACGAAAAAGATGATAAGAAGCAAACAAACAAACAAGCAGCCAAACCAAACAAACAATCAAACAAACAAAGGAACAATCAAATAACAACAAAAAAAACAAACGAAGAAACAATCAAATAACGAAGAAACAAACAAAGAAACAATCAAATAACGAAGAAACAAACAAAGAAACAAGCAAATGAAGGAACAAACAAACAAACAAAAAATACCCAAAAAACTACATCTTCCCTCCAGTTCATTTCTTTTTTAAGTTCAGAGATATCTGAGGATCTTGAGGTATGCACGGTTCAAATCCCATTAGTCAACTCACCCGATCCTACCAGCCGCCGTGGCGAAGTGGTTAGCGTCGCGGACCGACGGCTGAGGGGGCGCGGGTTCGAATCCCAGCGGAGGTGGGTTTTTCGGGCCATGGCCAGCTCCTACCCAGAGTTGAGTGTACTGTTGGCTTAAATGGTGAGACTGGGACCAATTCAAGGATGCGTCTTTGGGTGTGTTGCTCTAATTACTTGACCAACACTGCAAGTGTCTCTATCTCTCGGGCCTGATGAACGCCGGGATATCATTATGACAGGAAGCGTAGAGTACAGCCTTGTCACACAGTTCCAAACCAAAATGGACCTCCATAGCAACATCGTCATCGTCATCCTCCTCCTCCATCATCATTAATATAGACAAGTCTCAAAGCCTGTGGCCTTTCATGCCCTGTTCTCATGGAGACCTCAGTTTCGATACCTCTCCACTTCTGTGCTTGAGGTGAGTCCTGTCAATGTCTTCAGTGTCGGCAGATTCATGGAGGAGGGGGGGGGGTCCTAAGTATGAACAGGCACCACTGAACAAGATCCTGAGACATGCACGGTGCAAATCTCATCAGTCAACTCACAGAGTCCTAAGGTATGCACATCAAATAGTCCACAATCACCTCAGAGGAGCATGACGAATACACGGCAAAAAGTCCACCAATTAGCTCAGAAGATCCTGAGTCTTTCAAGTCAAACAGTCCACCAGTTAATTCAGATGAACCTGAAGAATGCGAGTGAAATAGCCCAGCAATCAACGGCGCGGCAAATGGTCATAATGTATGCATGAGAAAATGTCCACCAACCAAACTCAGAGGATCCTGAGGTATGCAAGGTACACGTCCCTTCAGTCACCTCAGAGGATACTGATGTATGCATGGTACACGTCCCACCAATCAACTCAGAGGACCCTGATGTATGCATGGTACACGTCCCTTCAGTCACCTCAGAGGATCCTGATGTATGCATGGTAAAAGTCCCACCAATCAACACAGAGGACCCTGATGTATGCATGGTACAAGTCCCATCAGTCACCTCAGAGGATCCTGATGTATGCATGGTAAAAGTCCCACCAATCAACACAGAGGACCCTGATGTATGCATGGTACACGTCCGATCAGTCACCTCAGAGGATCCTGATGAATGCATGGTACACGTCCCACCAGTCACCTCAGAGGATCCTGATGAATGCATGGTACACGTCCCATCAGTTAACTCAGAGGATCCTGAAGTATGCATGGTACACTTCCCACCAGTCACCTCAGAGGATCCTGATGTATGTATGGTACACGTCCCATCAGTCAACCCAGGGGTTCCTGATGTACGGATGGTATGAGTCCCATCAGTCAACTCAGAGGATCCTGAGGTATGCATGGCAAAAATGTCCGCGAGCGAGCTCAGTTTCAGTTTCTCAAGGCAGCGTCACAATGTTCGGACAAACCCATACACCATACACCACTTCTGCCTGCCAGATGCCTGACCAGTGTACCAGTCAGGCCATGGGTGGATGGACAGATCACAGTGGATTTCTCATACATCTCACAGATCACAGTGGATTTCTCATACATCTCACAAATCAGAGTGGATTTCTCATACATCTCACAAATCACAGTGGATTTCTCATGCATCTCACAAATCACAGTGGATTTCTCATACATCTCACAAATCACAGTGGATTTCTCATGCATCTCACAGATCACAGTGGATTTCTCATGCATCTCACAAATCACAGTGGATTTCTCATACATCTCACAAATCACAGTGGATTTCTCATACGTCTCACAAATCACAGTGGATTTCTCGTAAATCTCAAACCAGAGTGGATTTCGTGCAGTGATGGCCTAGAGGTAACGCGTCCGCCTAGCAAGTGAGAGAATCTGAGCGCGCTGGTTCGAATCACGGCTCAGCTACCGATACCCCCCCCCCCTCCACTAGACCTTGAGTGGTGGTCTGGACGCTAGTCATTCGGATGAGACGATAAATCGAGGTCCCGTGTGCAGCATGCACTTAGCGCACGTAAAAGAACCCACAGCAACAAAAGGGTTGTTCCTGGCAAAATTCTATAGATAAATCCACTTCGATAGGAAAAACAAATAAAACTGCACGCAGGAAAAATACTCCCCCCCCCCCCAAAAAAAAAAAAAAAAAAAAAAAAAAAAAAAAAGGGTGGCGCTGTAGTGTAGCGACGCGCTCTCCCTGGGGACAGCAGCCCGAATTTCACACAGAGAAATCTGTTGTGGTAAAAATAAATACAAATACATTATTTTGCCAGAGGACTACTACACTTTTGTTGTCAGTGCAGCCAAGGGTTCTTCTTTTCAGTGCGCCAAGCACGTGCTGCATGTCACTTGTGACCCAAAGTTGATAAACTCACCCGAATGACTAGACGCTCAGTTTTAATTTTCCAGTCAAACTTGGGGAGAAAGGGAATGGATTCAAACCACAAACCCCTCACGGACACTGTATTGACAGATAAGCGTCTTCATCACTCTGCAACCTTTCTCCTTCCTTAATAAAGTAGAAGTCAGTTCAGCAGACTTGAAGTATGCGCGGCAGAGTGCTGTCGCTGTTTTTAACACTGGACATAAAACACCCGTCACCTCCTTGCGGGGGACACACTCCAGTCTCATGAATATTCAAAGAAGTTCATCGTTTGGAAGTCGAGGAGTGGGCACAAAAAAAAAAAAAAAAAAAAAAAAAAAAATCCCGAGCATCCAGCTACATTCTCCAGTGTGAAATTGGCATCTTTCCGTTCCGTGTGATATCTCTGACTTTGTCTGTCTGTGTGTCTGTCTGTCTCTCGCTCGCTCGTTTGCTCGCTTGCTCGTTCTCTGTGTGTCTGCACCAACCTCTATCTCTCTCTTTCTCTCTCTCTCTCTCTCTCTCTCTCTCTCTCTCTCTCTCTAATATTGTCATTATCCAAAAAAAAGGTGATGAAAATGATGTGAATACTTATAGAGGTATTTCTTTGTGTAACATATGCAGTAAATTATATAGCTCTATTATTAACAATAGATTACAAGAATGGATTGAAATGAATGATATAACTGGAGAATATCAAGCTGACTTAAAAAAAAGACTATTCTACAATTGATCATATATTTGTGTTATTAGCTGCAGTTAACAAACAATTTGCAAGTAATAAGTTATATGTTGCGTTTGTTGACTTTGAAAAAGCATTTGACTCCATTTCTAGAAAATTGTTATGGCCAGGTTTATTGAAAAATGACATAAAAGGTAAGCTGTATTTTTGTCTCAGAAGTATGTATAATGAAGTGAAAGCAAGAATAAGGTCGGGGGCTAAATTGTCAGACTTTGTCTATTGCAGTCGTGGGGTCAAACAAGGGGATGCATGTAGTCCAGTTTTGTTTTCTCTGTTTATCAATAGACTTGCTTTGGAGATAATTGAAATTGGACAACATGGTGTTACCTTTGATTTGATTGAATCATTTATTTTACTCTTTGCTGATGATATTGTCTTACTATCTCTGACTCTGTATCTGTATCTCTGTCTCTGAGTGTGTGTATGTGTGTGTGTGTGTGTGTGTGTGTGTGTGTGTGTGTGTGTGTGTGTGTGTGTGTGTGTGTGTGTGTGTGTGTGTGTGTGTGTGTGCACTCTCTCTGTGTGACTCTCTCTCTCTCTCTCTGACTCTGTCTCTCTGTCTCTGAGTGTGTGTGTGTGTGTGTGTGTGTGTGTGTGTGTGTGTGTGTGTGTGTGTGTGTGTGTGTGTGTGTGCGTGCGTGCGTGCGCGCGCGCGCGCGTCTATCTCTTTCTGTCTCTTCATTTTGTGTGTGTGTGTGTGTGCACTCTCTCTGTGTCTCTCTCTCTATATGTCTCTCTCTGACTCTGTGTGTGTGTGTGTGTGTGTGTGTGTGTGTGTGTGTGTGTGTGTGTCGGTCCTCCTTGAAGGCCGGTCAGAAAGATGTCACACAGGAGAAAGAAGAGGAGGAGAAAGAGATTGAGAAGGAGGAAGAGGAGAAAGAGGAGGAAGAGGAGGGAGACACACAGGGGGAAGAAAAAGGAAGAGAAAGAGAAGGAGGAAGAGGAGGGGGACACACAGGGGAAAGAAGAGGAGGAGAAAGAGAAGGAGGAAGAGGAAAAAGAGGAGGAAGAGGAGGGGGACACACAGGGGAAAGAAGAGGAGGAGAAAGAGAAGGAGGAAGAGGAAGAAG
>NC_134903.1:9014697-9019697 GCF_041734735.1 Babylonia areolata | reverse complement strand
CTATATCTATCTCTCTCTCTCTCTCTCTCTCTCTCTCTCTGTCTCTCTCTCTCTCTCTCTCTCTCTCTCTCTCTCTCTCTGTATATATATATATATATATATATATATATATATATATCGGCACTGGCACAGTGCCTTGTAGAAAAAGTGCATACAAATTCCTCACGTTTGACAGCCACACTTTCGTGGCACCTGACATTAGCAATGTGTAACCACCACCACCATCACCACCACCCCTCGCCCCCCACCCCCTCACCCCCACCATCACCCACCACCGTTTGTCGACAGCCACACATTTTTAGTGGCGACTGACCTTGGCGATGTACAAGCCGCACCCCCACCCTTCTTCATGAAAGCATCCTCCTTCCTGTCTCTTCTCCCACCATCATCATCACCACCACCACCACCAGCAGCAGCAGCAGCAGCAGCAGCCATCACCTCTTATCCCATCCTTTCTTTCCACAGGACATCATCGTAGGCAACAGAGTGGGGGAGGGAGAATGGAGAGAGAAGATTTAGCGAACCTGCGGTGAAGAGAGAGAGAGAGAGAGGGAGGGAGAGAGAGTTGGTTGTTAGACGAGAAGACAAACTGGAAATATTCGTGACTCATTTCTTCTGTCGTCGTGGGCTGGACGAGTTCTGCTGGTTTGCTAACACACCAGACTAGCTGGCTGGGTGGTTGGTTGGCTGGCTGGCTCCAGTTTCATCGCAGTACGGTTGAAGTATGGAGACCACTCCTGGTTCAGGAACAATGACAAGAACAGTTCTCAGACTGCCCGGCGCTAACACCTCCATCCTTCAACTGCGCAACTGGCTCCTTTTCCTATGCATTATGAGTTGGGTAATGCTTGGGAGAAGATGGGGGGGATATACATATAAGATCGACATAAGATTGTAATCTGATGGGTGCAGAATTACGTCAGATGGTCATAGACTGTATGTCTCTGGGAACTGCTTTTTTTATCCCCTTCCCATCATTTTCTTTCATAGTTTCTTGGTTATTATTGAACGAGATATAAGAGAGAGAGAGAGTGGGGGGGGGGGGGGAGAGAGAGAGAGTAGGGGAGAGAGAGAGAGAGTGGGAGAGAGAGACACACACAGAGAGAGTGGGAGAGTGGGAGAGAGAGAGAAAGAGAGAGAGCGTGTGAGAGAGAGACAGACAGTGGGGGAGAGAGAGAGAGTGTGTGTGTGTGTGAGTGAGAGAGAGAGAAAGAGTGAGAGAGAGAGAAAGAGATAGAGAGAGTGGGAGAGAGAGAGAGAGAGACAGTGAGAGTGGGAGATACATAGAGAGAGAGAGTGGGGGAGGGAGTGCACAGACACGCAGGCAGGGGGACATACAGATAGAGAGACAAAAGAAAAGACAAAGAGAGAGAGAGAGAGAGAGACAGAGAGACAGACAGACAGACATACAGACATGCAGACAGGCAGGCAGACAGACAGAAACAGAGGCAGAAAACAGGTAGAAACAGCAACGGAGACAGAGAAAAAAAAATAGTAAGAAGAAAAAACAAAATCGGGGGGGGGGGGGGGGGGGGAGAGAAAGAGAGAACAAGAGAGAGAAGGGAGGGGGTTGCAGGAGGGGGACGGGTTGGAGACAGAGAGAGAGACAGAGACAGAGACAGACACAGACAGACAAAGAGAGACTGAGAGGCAGAAACGTAGCTTGTGGACATCGATATCAATACTCAAATGGGCGGGAGAAAAAGCCGGGGGTATTGGTTACCTGAATAAATAAAGAGCGCGGTACTATCAGGTATGGTGCTGGAGGGATGGGTTGGGGAAGTGGGAGGGGGTGGTGGGGGTGCGGTACGGTGGTGTGGGGGGGGGGATATCTGCTAGCCCACAGGAAACTTTGCAATATGAATGAGACGCAGATATAACACTCACAGGCTACTCCTCTACTCAGAAGATTAAAATCATATTTCCTTCCTTTTGACTAATCAACATACCATGCGATGAGACAGCATTCGGCTTTATATATATATATATATATATATATATATATATATATATATATATATATATATATATATATATATATATATATATATATATATATATATATATATACACACACACACACACACACACACACACACACACACACACACACACACACACACACACACACACACACACACACACACACACACACACACACACAATTGCGTTTCACGAATTAAAAAAACAACACAAAAAACACCTGGGTGAGCAGAAACAAGGTGAACGACGAGTAAACTGAAAGACTTCTGAACAAGTCTGAAAGATCGTCTTTCTAAAAACACAGGACACGCTTCTTTTTTCCTTGTAGGTCATTCCGACATTCCCTTTTGCAGATCACACAGAAAAAGGGGGGGAAAAAAAGAAGGCTTTAACCCTTTCACCGCCAGTCAAATTAGAGTACAAAATTCTCCTGGGGTATAAACACAGAAAAGACAGTGGCTAAGAATAGCTGGGGATTCCCTATGCGATGTATAGAAAATATGGCCTTTCCTTCCACCGAACATTAAGAACAGTAGGTTCATGGATAACAGACCAATGAATGGTCACCTTTCAGTGACACGGGCCCTCTACCACTCTTGTGCATAAATGCGGGCTTGGCAGTGAAAGGGTTAAACAGACCCTGACAGTGGGGGTGAGTGGAAGATGATTCGATCAGCTCCACCTCTTCTGTCCTAAATTCTACCCCTTCCAGGACTCCGACCTAGAGTAAGCCCCCAAGGCCTGATCAGCTCGTCGGGGTTATCTGAAGGTCATCCATTCATTTATCTAGTTATGTGTTTCTTTACCAAAAGAAAAAAAAAAAAAAAAAAAAAAAAAAAAGAAAAAAAAAAGAAAAGAAAAAGAAAAGAAAAAAGAAAAAAAAGAAAAAAAGAAAAGAAAAGAAAAAGAGAAAAGAAAAAGAAAAGAAAAAAAAAGAAAAGAAAAAAAAAAAAAAAAGAAAAAAAAAGAAAAAGAACAACTTAAACTTGCATTGACAGTTTCACCAGGTTATTATGTAGACTGAAAAGATTAACCCATCTGGATCATTTTATCTTTCTTCCTGTAACTCAAATGATTGTTCCCTGAGAACTCATTCCAGCGATATTTCACAATCGCTCAACATTTCAACTGTCTGTAAACGCTCTCTCTCTTTCTGTCTCTCTCTCTCGTCTCTCTAAATGTTATTTTGTAGGTTTTTATGAGGTGCTGTGTGTGTAGTGTGTGTGTGGTGCAGTGGGCGGGTGTGTGTGTGTAGACGCGAGCGCGCGCGCGCGTTCCAACGTTTGAATAATGTCGTTGATTCCGATATGGAATGAAATGATATCAGAGTACCATTAACCGATCAACCCCTCTTTTGGGTTCAAGCAAACATGCATGTTTCACGGCGATGACTTGTGCTTCATACTGTCTATAGAATTGTCCCTGTACTTCCTACCCCCTGTTCCCCGACCTCCAACCCCCCTCCCCCTCCTTATCCCCCCCCCTCCCCCCACCTCTTTACACGGGCAAAATGGCCTAGTCAATAAAATGTTCAAGTTCTCTCTCTCTCTCTCTCTCTCTTCGTTGTTTGTTATTATTGAAAACGGAATCCTCCATTTCCTCCTCCTCCTCCTTCTTCTTCTTCTTCTTCCTCCTCCCCCTCTTCCTCCTCCTTCTTCTTCCTCTCCTCCTACTCCTCCTACTTTTTAGAAGAAAGTGGAATGTCAAATTGGGAGGAGGAAAAAGCAGGGGAAAAAAAACCAAAAAAAACCTCACTGTGTGTGTGTTGGATCAATGAATGGAGTGAAAAGCAGGGTTCTGTTTGTACAGCAGGCAAGACGAGCCACGCAAGCAGTGCCAAGTAAATGTGTCCAACCCGCCCGGCATGATGACTGCTGATTCCATTGCATTACCACCACCCACCACCACCCTCCTCCATTCTTTCTGCATCCACAGCCCCGCCCCCCTCCCCCTCCCCCTCCAGCCCCCACGCCCCCTCGCTCTTCCTCCCTTCAACCCCATCCATTGACGTTAACCATGAGGGAGCAATCTGGCCACTGGCCTTTAAAGACATGGTGCTTGTTGCTGGTAAGACATGGTGCTTGTAGCTAGTATTCACGTGTGGTTATGGCCTGTAGACACGGTGCTTGTGGCCAGTATTCACGTGTAGTTATGGCCTGTAGACATGGTGCTTGTGGCCAGTATTCACGTGTAGATATGGCCTGTAGACATGGTGCTTGTGGCCAGTATTCACGTGTAGTTATGGCCTGTAGACATGATGTTTGTGGCCAATGTTCACGTGCAGTTATGGCCTGTAGACATGGCGCTTGTGGCCAGTATTCATGTGTAGTTATGGCCTGTAGACATGGTGTTTGTGGCCAGTATTCACGTGTAGTTATGGCCTGTAGACACAGTGCTTGTGGCCAGTATTCACGTGTAGTTATGGCCTGTAGACACGGTGCTTGTAGCCAGTATTCACGTGTAGTTATGGCCTGTAGACACGGTGCTTGTGGCCAGTATTCACGTGTAGTTATGACCTTTATACATGGTGCTTGTGGCCGGTATTCACGTGTAGTTATGGCCTGTCGGCATGGTGCTTGTGGCCAGTATTCACGTGTAGTTATGGCCTGTAGACACGGTGCTTGTAGCCAGTATTCACGTGTAGTTATGGCCTGTAGACACGGTGCTTGTGGCCAGTATTCACGTGTAGTTATGACCTGTATACATGGTGCTTGTGGCCGGTATTCACGTGTAGTTATGGCCTGTAGGCATGGTGCTTGTGGCCAGTATTCATGTGTAGTTATGGCCAGTACACATGGTGATTGTGGCCAGTATCCAGGTGTAGTTACGGCGTGTAGTCATAATGGTTGTGACCTGTAGAAAGGATGCTTGTGGCCAGCAGGCACGTGTACTTATGGCCAATACACATGATGTGCTTGTGGCCTGTACACAAAATGTGCTTGCGCATTGTCCTTGTAAAGAACGAAGGAGCAGGAGTTTTCATCCAACACACAAACGGAAAAAAAACTCTCACAAGA